>NC_064866.1:10324015-10564015 GCF_024139225.1 Suncus etruscus | reverse complement strand
AGCATTGATGCATTTAAATTCACAAATTAGACCTGAATTTAGAACCACTGCCTAGCAAGCCCAGTAGGAATAATCTACATAAAATAACTCCTGGCCTTGGTACAAATTACAAATTGTTTTAAAACGTTTGATAACCTGTGAACAAGAGTACTTGAGACATTAATTCTCTGACCTCTTTTAATCTGCCTCTCTCTAAGCAGAGTTTTGGTCAAAGGACTTATGGTGGGTATGCAACAGATCAGTATCAGGAATCAGAGCAGAGACATGGACACTATCATATTGTTCTGACTCTGAAATCAACATTGGTAATTTTATCTACTATTTTTCCCTCTAGGAAACTTTTATGGAACTCCCAAACCTCCAGCAGAACCCAGTCCTTTCCAGCCTGACCCTGTTGACCAAGTCCTCTTTGATAATGAATTTGACACTGAATCCCAAAGAAAACGAACTACATCTGTTAGTAAGATGGAAAGAATGGACAGCTCTCTGCCTGAAGAAGAAGAAGATGAGGAAAAGGAAGCTGTTAATGGCAGTGGACATGCAGGTTAGTACAAATGAACAACTTTTAGCCAATCTTCTACGTCAATTTTAATGTAACACTGAATAGAAGTAGTCCAAAAAAAATCACAACATATATAGAGTTAGTGATAAGATTTTAATGTTAAAATTTCTATTTTACTTGAGGGGAAGTGGGTTTTGGGGCCATTTCTAGCTATGTTCAGTTCTTATGACTCTATGTTCATGGATCCTGGCAGTTTTGGGAGACAACACATAACACTGGAGATTGAATTGGTGTCAGCACAACTTAATGGGGTTTCGGGAATCAAGCCCAAGTCAGCCATGTGCAAGACAAGTGTCTTGCCCACTGTACTATCTCTCCATCCTTTGATTTTTTTTTTTTTTGGTTTTGGGGTCACATCCAGTGGCCCTAAGGAGTTACTCCTGGGTCTGCGCTCAGATATTGCTCCTGGAAGGCTCGTGGGACCATATGAGATGCTGGGGATCGAACCCGGGTCAGTCACATTTTTCTGCAGAGAGAATATATCATGTGGTTTTTCATTCAACAATTTTTTGAGCACCTTCTTGCTGTTACATATTAGGCACATATCTAAAAACTGAAAATAGAACAGTAAAAACCCATCACTTCATGAATGCATTGAGGGAATTATGCAAATCCAAAATGAATAACAAAATGTATTGGATGGCATTTTTAAAAAGTAAGCAAAGCAGAGAAAGGGATAAGAAATATTGGTCAAAAATGTGTAGTTTTAGAGGCCAGAGCATATAGTACAGCAAATAAGTACTTGCCTGTTTGCTGCTGACTGGAGTTTGACCTATGAGACGCTATATAGTTCCCTGAGCACTGCCAAGAATTTTCCCTGAGTACAGAACCAGGCATAAGCTCTGCATCTTGCTAGGAATGGCAAACAAAAACAAAAAGAGTTTGCTCTAGAGGAGATGGACCAAATACATGCTTTGCAAGCAGGAAGCTCACGCTTTCAATCCCTACCCATGCCTGGTCCATCCGCACCACTGAGAGCTTCTTTCCTGAGCACAACAAGAGTTTATAGCTTTACATAGTGTTAATGAAGACTTCACTAAGAGTGGGATTTGAGGAAGTCAGATCAAAATACCTGGGAGACTGACTGAAGAGAGGCAGGAATTAGTTAAGGAATTTAAAGCCTTCAGACTTCATCTTGCAGATTCGGGTTCTGTTCCTGCTATCACATATATAACCCTGTAAGCACCCCCAGGAATCATGCCTGAGCGCATAGCCAGGAATAACCTTTGAGCACTGCTGATTGTGGTTCAACTTCCGCCCACTTTCCCCCTATCTAGGGGAAAACTATTCCAGTCAGAGTAAATTTGAAGTGTAAACACAACGCTATAACACTCAAATATTCAGATAATAGCCAGAAAATTAGTGTGGCTGAAGGCAGTATGGCCACTGTATCTTGGTTTTTGTATTTGGTTGGTTGGTTTTGGGGGGGTTTGTTTGGTTTTTTGGACCATACCCAGTGATGCTCAGGGGTTACTCCTGTCTATCCACTCAGAAATCGCTCCTGGCTTGGGGGACCATATGGGATGATGGGGGATCAAACCAAACCAAACCGCGGTCTGCCCTAGGCTAACATGCATGGCAAGACGCCTTACCCCCTGCGCTACCACTCTGACCCTGATGCTGTATCTTATGTAGTCAGATTAGAATGATGTAAGAACTCAGAATAGCATAGTAGGGACTACAGCAATAGCAGCACTGCAGGTAGGCTTCTTGTCATGCATTTGGCCAACAGGGATTCAGTTGGCTGCATATGGTTTCCTGAACGCTTCCCCTCTCCCCCTTTCCTCCGGTGTAATTCCTGATTGCAGAATTGCAGAGCCAGGAGTTACTACCCTTGAGCTGATTGTGATCAAGAGGGGGGGGGGAGGGAGGGAGGGAGGGAGGAAGGAAGGAAGGAAGGAAGGAAGCAAGGAAGGAAGGAAGGAAGGAAGGAAGGAAGGAAGGAAGGAAGGAAGCAAGGAAGGAAGCAAGGAAGAAGGAAGGAAGGAGAAAGGAAGGAAGGAAGGAGAAAGGAAGGAAGGAAGGAGAAAGGAAGGAAGGAAGGAGAAAGGAAGGAAGGAAGGAGAAAGGAAGGAAAGAAGGAAGGAAGGAAGGAAGGAAGGAAGGAAGGAAGGAAGGAAGGAAGGAAGGAAGGAAAGGAAGGAAGGAGAAAAGAAAGAGAGAAAGAAGGAAGGAAGGAAGGAAGGAAGGAAAAAAGAAGAGAAAGAAAGAAAGAAAAGAAAAACAGCATTTCTGCATGATGAAGTCTGTTTGATCATGACTGAAGTGGAATGCTGGTTAGAAAGGATCTTATTATTGTTGGAAAAAATCTGCCTTTTTTCTGATATGTGAAACTATTACTGGGTTGTATGTAGAAGAGCAATATAATGAAACAAATTTAATGGGCTCATTCTGGCTACTACATTAAGAATAACGGGAGGCTATAGGCATGTGTAAAATTTATCACGAGTGATGAAACTGCCCCCACAAACCATGTTAACCCCTTAAGTGGACGGGTCTGAAGAATAGAGTAGTGGCAGAGAAATAATACCAAGCCAGTCAGGAAAGGATGAAAAGAGCATCCTCGTCCTCAGTCTTTTCCTTCTCTCTCTGCCTCAGCAACCAGCCAGAACTCCTTTCTTTATTCAAACCAACCAATACCAGAAGGGGGAAGGTCAAGTAATCCAGGTGGACTTTCACATACCAAAAGAAGAGGTTTAGGGAAAGAGTAAATTTGAGGAACACCTTTGTTTGGGGGTTGATTTTATCCTATAGCCATCAACAGGGATATTGGTTAGGCAGTTTTTTTTGTTTTGTTTTGTTTTTGTTTTTGTTTTTTTGTTTTTATGTATGGTTTTTGAGTCACACCTGGCAGTGCTCAGGGGTTAATCCTGGCTCCAGGCTCAGAAATTGCTCCTGGCAGGCACGGGGGACCATATGGGACTCCAGGATTTGAACCAATGACCTCTTGCATGAAAGGCAAACGCCTTACCTCCATGCTATCTCTCCGGCCCCTGGTTAGGCAGTTTTTACAGTTCAAAATGGGCAAAGACTAATGAAGACATGTGATGTAAAAATTGTCCCCTTGCCTGTAATATTTGTTGATAGATGAGGTATAAGGTATGAGCCAGGAGTCAAGTCTAGGATTTTGTTTTTATTTGTTTTGTCTTGGGGCTATTCCTGACTCTTATGTTCAGGAATTGCTTCTTGCAAGGCCTGGGCCACCAGATACAATGCTAGGATCAAAGAGGGACTCAAAAAGGCTTCGTGCAAGGCAAGCATCATGCCCACAATTTTATTTCTCTAGCCTGACACTCCAAGAATTTTTATTTGAGTATATAGAAGAATGGAGTTGTTTTTATTGAGAGGAGAAAGATTTTTAGAGCTGCCAATTTGGTTTGGGAAAAGGAATTAAGCTAAAGTTGTGGTATTAAATTTGAAGAGGCCTTAGACATCCAGATGAAAATGTCACATTTGGGGACAGAGAGATAGCATAGAGGTAGGGCATTTGCCTTGCATGCAGAAGGATGGTTGTCCCAATCCCGGCATCCCATATGATCCCCTGAGCCTGCCAGGAATGATTTCTGAGCCTAGAGCCAAGAGGAACCCCTAAGTGCTGCTGGGTGAGAACCCCCCACCACCACCACCAAATGTCACATTTGAAGTTGAGCTTGAGGATATATTTGGGACTATGTAGAGAACTCTATATAGAAAAGCATATATTGCGTGGAAGGGTGGTTATAGATAGCTCTAAGAACTGAGGCCTGAGTTTAGTCCTCAGCACTTGATGGATCCCTTTACCTTGAACTGGTACTTGAGCACCACTGTTGGTGAACTGAAAGCAAAAAAGACAACAACAACAACAGCAGCAAATATGTAGGAGAGTGAGTGGATCAAAGGAATATCATTTGCTTGTCATGCATCATTACACACCCTCTTGAGATTAGTGTTCACAAATCAAGTGGGCTTTGCTTTATGTTCAGCTACATGTGCCATTAGACTAGGTACCGAGTAAGGTCCAAGCAGAATTATGATTTGACAAGGCTAGTATATTGAAGTAATTTAGTCAAAGGAATCAAAAGTATTTTTCTTGACGGAATGATTGCAATAATTAATCATTAATTTTAAGTTGATATTGGGCAAATAAGGGCATGTCTGGAATATGGATGGGGAATAAAGAACAATGAAGTAAATAGGATTGATGGGTTAGGGATCCTGATTGTATAAAGATGGTGGGAGCTGAAATGTATAACTACAGGTACAGCGTGATAATCTCATCTGTAAAAATTTTTTGCATTGTTGGCAATCTGGAACTGTATTATCTTTTAGGTTCTGGAAATGAGTTTCAAGTACTTGAACTATATCCTTTGATAACCAAGTTTTTTTGTTCTTACCTGCAGTGATCCAAATGGATTTTAATGATACTGAAAGAGAATTGGTTTAATGATGGGAAGTCAGCAGAGTATAATTGTTAAAACTAGAATTATTTTAATAACCCTCTGTTAAATGCCTGCAAGATCACTTAGTGTAGCAGTTATAAACATGGGCCAGTTATGTTCAGATCTTGATGTTGCTGCTTTGTATTGTTTTTTTTTTTTTTTGCTGCTTTGTATTGTTAACTGAATTTATTGAACATCATTGTACCTTAGTTTCTTCATCTTCAATGAGAGTAGTAATATACAAATGCATATGTAGTTGGTGTGAGGATAATGAGTTCATATAGGTAACATGCTTAAAATAGATTTTGGCACCTGAAGAACTGTAAGTTCAGCTGTAGCAGCTGCTGGTGGTGTACTGATTGTTGTATCTTCAGTTTCTACTGAATTAATTCGCTGCTGATTTTTGCTTCTTTCCCAGACAAGCATCAAAGGTATTGCCACTTTGCAGTTGAAAATAAAAAGTAAATATGTCTGTTTATTGTTTCAAAAATTATGACACACTGTAGACATAAGAGAGAAGGAAATTTGCAATAAACTCCTGGTATGTAGTTAGAATAAAGAGAGTTGTTGGAGGAGAGCATCACTTTACCTGTCCTCAAACTGTTGTGTTTTGAACAGCAGAAGCCAGAGAAAGGCTTTCTGAGTCATCTGACTGGATGAAGACGATCCCGAGTTACAACCAAACCAACAGTTCTATGGATTTTAGAAATTATATGATGAGAGATGAGAATCTGGAACCGCTACCACCAAACTGGGAAATGGCCTATACCGATACAGGGATGATCTACTTCATTGAGTAAGCCAATGTCTATATCTCTTCTAGCATGCCCTGTTGCAATGAGGCTGATCTTTAAACCATCTTGCCCTTATTCCACAAAGCTTTCATTTCTTTTTTCCTTTAAAAACATTTAAAATTCATATTATAGTTGATTTTGGGCAGTGGGGGAAGGATGGCACACCTGGTGATACTCAGGAGTTACTCCTGGCTCTCCAGTCAGGAATTATTCCTTGGGCTCAGGGAACCATTTGGTATGCTATGTATTGAACCCGGGTCACACTGTTCAAGGCAAATTTACCCACTGTACTATTGCTCTGGCCCCAGTTAATTCTTAGTATGGTTATTTCCCCAAATGATATTTTGTTAACCTCTAGTCTTAGAAAAACAGGAATATTAGAAAAAGGACTAAGCTCTATAATTAACAGTGAAGAAATGTAAAGAATAAAGTGTGCTTCACTTTTTTAAAAGCACATTTTGGTAGATTATCCAACTTAAGATTTTAGAGATTACATTTATTTGGTAGAAGGCATGTTTATTAATGGAATAAAATATTGTAAGTTCTAGTGTTTAAATTTGATGTATTGAAGCAGTATAATTTAGGAGGCAATTCTCAGTGGTCTTCATAATTGGTATACTACAAAGTCACAAAAACCAAATCTATTCAGGAGGAATTAATATTATGATACTATATTTATTATATAATATATTTATACTGATATAAGTATATTTATAGAGATGGAATACTACATTGTTTCTTTAGCCTGTTTTCCCCAGAATTATTATGCAAATAATTTGTTTTGTTCTGAAGTATTTTTATATATTCCCATGCAGCTGTGGTTTTCATCCATCACCTGATTTCACCTGATTTCATACTTCATGTGGTAGAATATAAATGTAGTGAGGTTAGAGAATGTAAGAATTAAGTTATAAATAAGATATTAAGGATTATACATTATTCTCAAAGACTTAAATTATGAATTAAAGATAACATGCATTTGTAAAAATGTAAAACTATACCTCCTAAATATGTAGTCTTGTAAATCACTGTGACATCAGTTATTAATTAGTCATCTAAATTAGTTAGGGATGGAACATTTGGCTTTATTTCCTCAGTTGGTTCCCCAAGTTGCACTCTTTCATTCTCTTGGAGTAAACGTTTTGTAAGTGGTATTCTAGTGTTTAAAAAACAAGATTTTATGTTCATAGTATACTTTTTAACCATACACAGTAGATTGTTAATTATGCTACACATTTTTGTTTTGTCTTGGTTTTGGGCCAAGTTCTCATGGCAGTTCTCAGGGGTTACTCCTGGCTCTGGACTCAGAAATCACTCCTGACAGGCTTGGGGGACCATATGGGATGCCAAGAATAAAACCCGGGTTCATCCTGGGTCAGCTGCATTTTAGCCAAATGCCCTACTGCTGTGCTATCGCTTTGGCCCCTATGCTACATATTTACGTACTTTTTTTGTATCACTAAGATTAGGCAAATGGACAAAACAGGTATCTTCTCTGTGAACAATTTATGATTAAAAATAAATTTTTTTTTTTGGTTTTTGGGACACATCCGGCAGTGCTCAGGGGTTACTCCTGGCTCTACACTCAGAAATTGCCCCTGGCAGGCTCGAGGGACCACATGGGATGCTGGGATTCAAACCACCGACCTTCTGCACGCAAGGCAAACTATCTCCATGCTATCTCTCCGGCCCCGATTTTAAAATCATTTAAAAAATTAAAAAGTTACAGAACTATGATTGACAAAGTTAATGATAATTGAGTTTTAAACTTTGGTACATTTATACAATGGTATACTATGCAGCTGTTAGGAAAAATGAAGTCATGAAATTTGCCTATACATGGATGGACACGAGAAGTATTTTGAGTGAAATAAGTCAGAAGAAGAGGAATAGACAGAAAATAGTCTCCCTTATCTGTGGGATATAAGAAAAATAAGACAGTAAGATTAATAATATCCAGAGACAATAGAGATAAGAGCCGGAAAGACCAACCCATGTTATGAAGCTTACCACAAAGATGGTGAGTGTAGATGGAGCACTAACTGCACTGACAACTACCATGCCAGTGATAGTGAGAGAGCAGTAGAATGCCTGTCCAAAGACAGGTGAGGAGGGGTGAGGAAGGAAATGGGGAACATTGATGGCAGGAAAGTTACATGGGTATAGGGTGGTGTACATTTGATGACTTAAACCCATCTATGAACATTTCTATAACCATGATGCTTAAAAAATAATTTATTAAATAATAAAAAAGTTACAGAACTATGATTTACAAAGTTATTGATAATTTGAGTTTTAAAGAGCTTTTCTTTTTATGGTGTGGGAAGCCCTCCTCCCCACCAGTGAGCAGGGATTATTCCTGACTCTGTGCTCAGGGATCACTCCTAATGGTGTTCAGAGGACCATATGAATTGAACCAATGCAGGGTTGGCTAAGCAGTGTCTTTTTTTTTGTTTTTGTTTTTGTTTTTGGGCCACACCCGGTGATGCTCAGGGGTTACTCCTGGCTATGCGCTCAGAAATTGCTCCTGGCTTGGGGGACCATATGGGACACTAGGGGATTGAACTGAGGTCTGTCCTAGGTTAGCGTGGGCAAGGCAGACTCTTTACTGCTTGTGGCACCTCTCCAGCCTCCTAAGCAATGTCTTGATCCCTGTACTGTCTGTCCAGCCCTTAAAAGACCTTTCAAGGATTTTTAAAGTTTTGATTTCATGTGAACTTGAGAACTAGGTTGCCAAGTCAGTAGAAATGACTAGGTTAATGTCTTTAAAAGCAAATTTTGAGACACTGAACCTGACAGTACATCACCTTGCAAAGAGGAATAAATTAGTAAATGAAGTAGGAAAAAAAGGTGGGCATTTTTATAGTGAACATTATTAAAATGGTTTAAGATTAAATGTAAGATTTGAAGGGCCAAAGTGATAGTACAGTGGGTAGGGTGCTTGCTTTACACATTGTTGACCCAGATTTGATTCCCAGTGTACTATATGGTTCCCCAAGCACTGCCAAGAGTGAACCCTGTTCACCACTGAGTGTGGCTCAAAAAAACAAACAAAAAAAACCACAAAAATACCTATAAAATAGAGGCCAGAGTGATAGTACAATGGGAGGGTGTTTGCTATGCAAGAGGCCTGTGTCTAATCTCTAAACCCATCAAGAGTGATTTCTGAGCACAGAGCCCAGGTAACTCCTGAGCACTACCAGCTGTGCCCCCTCAAATTAATTAGTTAAAATTAAGCTGGAGCAATATTATAGTCGATAGGGTGTTTGCCTTATATATGGCCGACCCACATTCGAATCCACTATCCCATATGGTCCCCTGAGTTGTGCACCGCCAGGAGTAATTTCTGAGTGCAGAACCAGGAGTAATCCCTGGGTGTGGCCAGAAAAACTAAAAACCAAAAAAAAAAAAAAAATCATAAATATAATACCTGAGCATGCAGAACTTTTTAAGTATCAGCAAATTTTAAGATGTAACTAACTCAGCAGTAAAACACCTGCCTCAGACATGCAAGTCCCTTGGCTTCCTTCACTCACACACACACACACACACACACACACACACACACACACACACACACACACACAAAAGGCACAAGGCCACAGAGATAGTACATACAGCAGTAAAGCACTTGCTTGCTTTGTATTCAGTCCATTTGGATTTGATCCCCAGCACAAAATTCAAACTTAAAATTTCTGTTTGAATAGCAAAGGGAATAAAAAGAAACCTATAAAATATGAAAAAAATGTGCACACTGTTTCTTATTAGGGATTAATAGTCAGAATATAGTTGAGCATTATTTTCTTGTTGTTTTTTTTTTTTTTGGGGGGGGGGTCACACTGGCAGCGCTCTGGGGCTACTCTTGGCTCTACGCTCAGAAATTGCTCCCGGCAGGCTTGGGGGACCATATGAGATACCGGGATTCAAACCATCGTCCTTCTGCATGCAAGGCAAATGCCCTACCTCTGTGCTATCTCTCCGGCCCCTCTTTCTTTCTTCCCTCCTTTCTTTCTTAGAAGTTCTATTATCTGTAGCCAATGTGTTTGATCTGTGTTACTGCTGCTATTAAATCATGCATTTTGTAAGACAAAAATATTCATATTAGGTCTGTGCTCTTAGTTGGTCTTTTGTTATAACACTTACTGTTTTAGGAAATGATGTGTAAAATCCTAGTGGATTGCCTACTTTAGCAATAACAACTGGGATCAGTAGAGCCAAAGTTAAGATTTTTCCAAGTATTCAGTTTTGTACTTAGCTAGATTTTTTTTTCTTTTTTTTTTTATTCTTTTTTTTTTATTAATTTTTTTATTTTTAATTATGAGAACAAGGATGCAAAGAAAGAGGACAAGGTAAAGTTACAGTGGAAGGACAATACATAACATAATTCTCAGAAGTCCCCTTGATGATATCCCAACTTTGAAATTTCATCCAAAGAACATTAAGATTGTAACACACTATAATATTTCTTAACAGCGCACAAGGCAATCTAAAGCCATAAAACTTACATAACTCCTTAAACATTACAGGCATAGCATTTTTTTTACATTTCCATATTCATGCATATTAGCTTAAGTTAACCTCAAATCTTAACTGGGTTCTTTTTAAGGATTAGAGTCAAAGGAGCACAGCAAAAATGGTCTTAGAGTGGCAATTGTTGTTTGCATAGGCCCACCAAAATATGAGGGACATGGAAAGAAATAACCTTGGCCTAAATACAAAAAGACCCGACCCCTGAAGGTTCCTGGCACAAGACCAACTCTAGGCTCCAGGCAAGCTAGATCGTCCAATCCAAGACATTGTCTGTAGTGCCAACACACTTATATTTTTCACACAGTCTCTGTTGTTGGTATCAAGCTTCTGTATTTAAGATCCTGGAATCTGTATATCCAACATTGAAGTCAGGATGTGGAGCGTCCTCTGGTTTCACCTTACAGTCAAAGGGCAATGCAGGGAGCCCTGTCCTGTAAGCAAATCGTTGTTGTTGTTAAGTCTTCTCAGTGTTAATGGAAGTCTCTTTTGAGCAGGACAATGTCTGAGCAGTGTAGAGTCTTCCTTGGTAGAGGATTGCTTCCAGGTGATGCTATAGACCAGCCTGGATGTTTTGTGGATGGCTTCCCTGATTCAGGGAAATGCCCTTTCTTCTGAGGTCTGTGCCAGGTCGTTATGTCAATGTTCAGGGTGTAAGGTCCCTTTGCACTATAAGATTTGTCTGTACCAATCTCTATTAGATAGGATCTTATTTATAGATTTTTTTATTTTTATTTTTATTTTTATTTTTGGTTTTTGGGCCACACCCATTTGACGCTCAGGGGTTACTCCTGGCTATGCGCTCAGAAATCGCTCCTGACTTGGCGGGACCATATGGGACACTGGGGGGGGGGGATCGAACCGGGTCCATCCTACGCTAGCGCTTGCAAGGCAGACACCTTACCTCTAGCGCCACCTTGCTGGCCCCTTAGCTAGATATTTTTATGATTTTTTTTTTTCTAACAGCCTTCATGGTTCTGGCCTATTTAGAATCCTGATCCTTTGCATTTTACTAAAATTGATTTAATAGTTTTTTTAGTTTGGAGAAATTAACTCTGTGATAAAAGGAATAACAGAGACTAAGAAAACAGTTCAAATTTATTTCTCCTGCTTCACGTATCCATTATGCAGCATACAAAGCTGTGTTTTTTAACACGATCTTCCAACTTACCCGCCAGTGTATAAGGGACTGAATAGTTCCATCTATGACTAGCTCAGGAGCTAGAAAAAGTTGAGAAGATATGAGTAATTCCCTGAACTATTTAGCTTCATTGCCTAAGAATAAACTATGTAGAGAATATGAGTTGAAAGATACCAAGGAAAGATAATTCGTTCACATTGTTCTCCTCACATTACTTTGATAATATACTTTATTATCTTCCCACACCTATTTTATCCATAATTGTTTTCTTTAATAGCCTCACATTTCATATTCTTAAGCTTCGTAGCACTTTCTCTATTTGATTGTGTGGTAGTTTTGTTTGAGCCTTCGTTGCTGCTGCATGCTAGCCTGGCTTGATGCTCATTGTAATGACTGCAAAAATTAAACAGAAAGTGTCTGCGCTCTGCTTCAGAAAAGGGAGTATAGGGGGCTGGGGGTAAGGAGAATCTTTCTGTTCCATCGTTTATTTTTTCCCACTTAACATATGTACTAATGAAAGTTTAGTTTTGTGATTTTAGCTACTCTCATTTGCATGTTGCAGAACACTTGCAAAGTTTAATTCTGTTCTAAAGAACTCTGATGAGGCCAGATGCTACTTGATTATTTACCTTCCCAGCCCCCAGCCACCAGCTCCAGCCCACACCACACAGGCACTCAAGTAGTAGTAATTTTGAAGGGAGGAGGAAGGAATTTAGCCTGGAAACAGACAAGGCTTTTTCCCCCTTCCTCTCCTCCCTTTGGCTCTTTTTCTCTTCTCTCCCCTTTCCAACCCTTCCATCTCCTCTTCTCTCCTCCCCTCCCCTCTTTTCTCCTTTCCTCTCTATTCCTTCATTTTGCTTCTCTTTTTTCCTCTCCACCTCCCTACCTTCTCCTCCCTTTCCTTCTCTCTTCTTTCCTCTTCTTTCTTACCTTCCCTTTCTACTTCCCCTTCTCATCTCCTCTTTCCCCTCCCATCCTCTCCTCTTCTCCCTCCTCTCCCCTCCTGTCCTCTTCTCTCCTGTCTCCTTCCCTCCCCTTCCTCCCTCTCCTTCTTTCTTCTCTCTCTCTTTTAAAAACAATGCTTTTTAGCACAACTGTTGGGTGCTAATCAGTAGCAAGAACAGGTCTGTGTACCCTTTCAAAATATTTTTGACTTCTTAAGTCCCTATCACTCATTCTGTCTTGAGCATATCTTAGCCCACCTATAGTCTTCTTACACAATTGAGTCCCTCTGTCATTACCTTTTCTTTCTGGCAGTTGTGAATAGTGGACTGAGAGCAGTGTGATACTAAAGCAGAGGCTACAAAATAGAGCCAGAAGTAGCCAAGCATCCAGGCATATACTATTAGTCTCTTTGGACCTTTGCTTTTGAAATCCTTTCTATTCTTGATTGTACACTTTCTAATTGAAGTCTTTATTCTACAGCCACAATACCAAGACAACCACCTGGTTGGATCCTCGTCTTTGTAAGAAAGCCAAAGCCCCTGAAGACTGTGAAGATGGAGGTAGAGATGGGGAAATATTTCATTGCATTCTGTTCTCTTAATCCTTTTTCACTCTTTTCACTCAGATGGGGAATTTCTCAAAAGCCCTAAACAGACCATGGTGTACATAACACATAAGCAGGAAACAGATATAAAAATTGACTGCCGTTTTATCAGATTTAGAGAGGGACTTCATTATTCTCACTTTGAGAATTATAAAAATTAAATCTGTTAGGGGCTGAGGAGATGGCTAAAGTAATAGAGTACATGCCTAGCTTGAAGAGATTCATGCCCCTCCCCCCTCCTTAGCATTTTTAGGACTGGGCACTCCTGAGCACCAAGTGTGAGTCAGCAACCAGGGCTAAATGCCACCACTGAGGTGGCCCTGCCCCCACCCCAGCATCTCTTGGCACAGTCCCCTATAAAAAGAAAAAGTTCTCATAAAAACACAAGTATAGGGGCCGGAAAGATAACACAGAGGTAAGGTGTTTGTCTTGCATGCAGAAGGACAGTGGTTCAAATCCCCGCATCCCATATGGTCCCCCGAGCCTGCCAGGAGATTCTGAGTGTAGAGCCAGGATTAACCCCTGAGTGCTGCCAGGTGTGGCCCAAAACAAAACAATAAAAGCACACAAGTAAAGAGAGAAGCATAATTTAAAAGATAATGTTTTAGGGACCAGAGCAATAGCACAGAAGGTAGGGCGTTTATCTTGCACAAGGCTAACCGGGTTCGATCCCCATCATCCCATATGGTCCACCAAGCCTGCCAGGAGCAATCAAACAACAAAAAGTTTTAAAGACAAAACCTTAATTCAATCTTATTCTAAACTAAAATGGGATCACAAATGGTCCCCTGAGTACCACCAGGAGAGACGTCTTGCCATCAGAGCCAGGAACAATGCCTGAGTCCGAGTCCTTCTGGGTGGAGCCCAAACAACAAAACAAAAAGATGTGAAGTTTTCTTGTGACAGGACCATATTTTGGTGAGGGATCCCACACCCAATGATGCTTAGCAGTTACTCCCAGCACGCTTGGGGGCCATATAGGATGCTGGGGATTAAACCTGGATTGGCTGTGTGCAAGGCAAATGTGCTATCACTTCGGCCCCTATTTTTTTTTTTTATTTTGTATTTTGGATCACACCCGGCAGCACTCGGGTTATTCCTGGCTCTACACTCAGAAATTGCTCCTGGCAGGTTCAGGGGACCATATGGGATGTCAGGATTTTGAACCACTGTCCTGCATGCAAGGCAAATGCCCTGCCTCCATGGTATCTCTCCAGCCTCCCCTATTTTAATTTTTAAATATTTTGTTAGTTTGGTTGTCAGAGGCTGGGAAGAGGGAGGAGTATAGAGGAGTTTTGTTCATTTTGTTTTGTGGTACCAGGGATCAAAATCACCCCTAAGAGAATATATCATTACCTCTGAACTCTACCCTCAACTTCTTTTTGAGGGTATTTCATGTCATAAGGACAACTTTGTCTTTACTTTCACTGTATTTCATTCTCCTAGAAATTCTCTTGATTGTTTGTTTGTTTTAGTATATGTACTGCAAAATTGAATACTTCTCTCAGAACTCCTGATGAGAGACTTGATTCCCTGACCACCTGGTGTATAGCTAGTTACCTTCTTAGCTCAGATCTAAAGTGTAAGTTCTTTTTTCTGACTTTGTGTTTTGTTTTGTTTTGTTTTCGGAAGGAGGGTATACCTGGCAGTGTTCATAGCTTACTCCTGGCTCTGTGTTCAGGGATCATTCCTGGCAGTGTTTGAAGCATTGTCACATGTTATGGGGATTGAACTGGGCTTGATTATATGCAAAAACAAGCACCCTAGCTACTGTATTATCTCTCTGACCCCCCAAAAGTGTAATTTTTTTCTTTAGCCTCCTCTTGTTTTGTTCCAGGTCAGAAGTATATATTTTCTGTTTTGTGCTCTATGCTTCCATACATCATTATAATTAAATACTATAATTCATTAGAAATTATTTTTGTGGGCCGGGTAGGTGGCGCTGGAGGTAAGGTGTCTGCCTTGCAAGCGCTAGCCAAGGAAGGACCACGGTTCGATCCCCCGGCGTCCCATATGGTCCCCCCAAGCCAGGGGCGATTTCTGAGCACATAGCCAGGAGTAACCCCTGAGCATCAAACGGGTGTGGCCCAAAAACCAAAAAAAAAAAAGAAATGATTTTTGTTTTCGTCATTTGTTGTCTATTCCTTCAGTAGAGACTTAAATACTTAGAAGGGTCTAGGAAAAAGAAGGAAAGACGAAACTGTCCTTGAATTTTCTTGAGTCTGCCTCTACAAGTTTATAAGGAGAGACACTCATGTCTTCATTCACCAGTTTAGAGTCAGTTGAGTAATGAAAACAAGAAACAGAGATGAGGATAAACGCTAACCAGTGCATGCAGTTTTAGCTCTGCATCTGTCTGGAGGTGGACTCAAATACCCAAGCATCGGGCATCTCTGTTGAACTCAGGCCTCTCCCAGAAGCAGGTGTGGTAGAATAGAACCCCTTCTGCAAGCAGGTTTATACCTAAAATGAGAACTCCAGAAACTCTAAGAAAGCCTATTGAGATTCTAGAACTCACTAGTCAGATAAAATGATCCTTGCTTGGTGGAGACAATGAGGGCTAGAAAGGTTTTCCCATTTCCCACCCAACCCTCAGAAATTTGAAAATTGCCTGAATGTATCCATTCCCACTCCTGCCATGCTTTTCATATTAGCTGTGACTAACCCTTCAATTTTGGGGATTTGGGGCCACACCCGGCATTGCTCAGGGATTACTCCTTGGCTCTGTGCTTAGAAATTGCTTCTGGCAGGCTTGGGAGACCATATGGTATGCTGGGGATCAAACCCGGGTCAGTCATGTGCAAGGCAAATACCTTACCACTGTGCTGTCGCTCTAACCCCTTTCTTTACTCTTCAGAAGGAGAGAGTACAGTATGGTTCATTCTAATGAGTTCTTCCTTACTTGAGGTCATCAAAATCTCATTCCAAATTCTACTAAATGCCTAAGCCCTCTCAATAGACTGTTTGCTTTCCTGCCTCGTGCACATGTCTTCCTGCCATGATAGGAATCTTTAAGCCTGTTGAATCCTCAGCCAAGCTTGAAACCAGGCACTTACTTGTTTTGTTTGTTTAAGGTCTTCCCTGAATCAGGGGAAAACACCCTAATGAGATACTGTTTCTAGATTAAACACTTTCTGATTTATATCAATATGTTCCCTAAAGCTTTACACAAAGTGGAAGCTCAAGGGGACAGTGGTATAATATGACAATACTTTCAATGTAAGGGTTTTTAAGGGGAGCACAACTAGCAGGACTTGGGGGACCATGTGGTGCTGGGACTTAACCTGGATCTCCTGCATACAGTGTGTACACTACAGTCCTTTAAGCTCTCTCCCGGTCCCCCAGATCCCTTTTTTGTTTTTGCTTTGGGCCATACTTGACAATGCTCAGGGTTGACTCCTTGCTCTGCACTCAGGAATCACTCCTGGTGATGCTTGGGGACTGTATTGAATGCCAGGGATCAAACCTGAGTTGACCACTTACAAGGCAAGTGTCCTACCCACTGTGATATCTATCTCCTATTTCCTTAAATATAGGTTTATAGTTTAATAGTTTCTCAGGTACCCTTCTGATCTGTCCCCCCAGCTTACTAAATTGATGCCTTAGTCTCTCACCTTGCCCTCCCCAATTATGTGGTTTTAACCTATATCTCCCCTTAAAATATTTTGGGGGCCCACAGCAGGGTGTAAGATACTGTTTATAGTCTACTGAACAAATTTAAGATTTTTTTTTTGTAAAACTTGCCTTTTTCTACCCAGACTTCAGAACCCAACTGTGTCTTCATATTCTATCTGATGGCTTAAATTGATGTACAAATTTATCTTCCATTCAAATAAAATAATTAGTATTTTGGTTAAGTAATTATCTTAAAAATACAACATCAGGAATCCAATTTACTCTCAACTCACCCCTTTTCTCTTATGGTGAAAGAAAGATGAAATTTTCACTTACAGCATTTTGACTAAAATGTATTGAGTGTTGATATCATTTTAGAGCTTAGAGAATGATCAAAGAAAATTATCAACTGAATAGAGTGCCACAATGGAAAAACAATTGTAACTTCTGTGTTGAAATCAAAAGAATACTATTTTGGGATGAGGAAAGAAAGAAGGAAATTCATGAGATTTTGGATTTGCCGACTGCTCCAAGAGGCTAGAAATAGTTTTGCTGTTTGAATCAGCTTTTGGGAGGAAGGTTGTAGCTTATAACACAGAAAATTTGGTTAGGACTTTTTTTGCAATTTCTATTCAGGTTATACCCAGATGTGTTGTGGGGCTACTTCTGGCATGATGCTTGGGTGGGGGTAACTTTGAATGGTGCTTAGGGGCTACCCCAGATGTTTGTGGTTGCTTTGCAAAGAATCATGTGCCTCAGAACACAGTACAGAGCTACACTCCAACTCTGAGTCACCTCCATGACCCCACAGTACCCCTTCTTCTCGAAATGAAAGAGCTGTATTTTAATGATTCTTTTCTTCCAGAGTTCTCAGACCATCTTTTCATATCAAAGTACTTTTTGTTTGTTTGTTTGTTTGTTTTGTTTTTTATTTTTAAAGCCATTTCAGGGCCAGAGATAGCTTAAGAGGTGATCACATCCCTAGCATGTCCAAGGCTCTGGGTTTGTTCTCTGCACTGCACCTCAGTCTCCCACACCAGCACTCTGGCTCCCAGTACTGAACCATAAACACTGTTGTACCCATCATCCTCCAGAATAGCCATATTTACAAATATTAATGAGTTGAATGTGAAAACCATCTCTGTTTAGGACTCCTATTCCTCTTTTACTCCTCAGTGACTACCACATGTTGACTTTTGCCCCCTACCTTTTGCCTACTTTCTTTTCTAAGCTTTCCAATAACCTCCTTATGGTCAACTGTGATGAACTCTTTATAAGCCTTTTCTTCAGTTCTCAACACATTACAGTGTTGGTTCTGTACTCAATGTTTCCTTCCTGTCCCCTTTGATGCCCAAGGGGTCTAACTCTTGAACGATTTGTACTTTCTCTGTCTTAAATTATTTTAATGCATCTATGGTTCTAGTCTCCATAATTTTCTATTTGAAAGTTTTGTTTATTAAAAAAAAAGTCTTCCTTTTATTGTCATTGCAATGAGTACTTACGTTATGCTCACACACTTAGTTATGGCATCTGCCAGAGGTCACACACTTTGTTGTGTTCTGTCAGTATCCCACTTGGCGTGTGGGGCATTGCCAGAGATCAGCTTCATGGCCTTATGCTTGCAAAGTTTGTACCCTATGACTATGCTGTTCCTGGGCCTTCTCCATCATTTTCTATCCATTCATTATCTAGGCTCTCTTATCCTCTACCATGACTTTAACTATATTTTCTCAAAAATCTGTATCTTGCAAAATTTCTTTTTAGAGGACCATTCCAAGATCTTCTTAGATGTTTAAAGCAGGATGTTCTATAGACCTCTCAAATGTAACACCTTTCAAGCTGAACTATATTTTTATCCCTGCTCTCTCCATCCTCCCAGTTCCTTAAGTCAGAAATTGATTATTATCATCATTCCCTCTGTATCCTCATGGCAGTTAGGGAATTTAGGAAATTCTGACTTTACAAAATCCTTTGCCCCTCAGTCATCTGGAAAAAAAAATCATTTTTATCACTTCTTATTTTATTATCTCTACCTACAAATTATTATTACCTTTTAATCCCCCCAAACTATGTTCATAGTAAATATTAAGCAAAAATTTGATAATGCATTGTTTGATTGGGAGACAAACTTGGAGATGCTGAGTGAGGGCTTATTCTTTTTTTTTTTTTTTTTTTTTGGGCCACACCCATTTGACGCTCAGGGGTTACTCCTGGCTATAAGCTCAGAAATCGCCCCTGGCTTGGGGAGACCATATGGGACGCCGGGGGATCGAACCGCGGTCCTTCCTACGCTAGCACTTGTAAGGCAGACACCTTACCTCTAGCGCCACCTTCCCGGCCCCGAGGGCTTATTCTTAACTCAGAAGGGGTCACTACTGGTGGGAGCTCAGGAATCCTATGAGGTTTTGGTGATCAAATCCAATTTGTCTGCATGCAACTAACTATACTAACTCTCTGGCCATCATTTCTTACTAGAAATGCTACTTTAATTTGTTTGCCTTTATTTTCATTCTATCCCATCTGTTTCATTCTCTATAACTGCTGCCCATAATCTTTCTCAAACACAGTCCTGACTTAATCAGTTCCATCATCAAAATAAAGCTCAGACTCTTGGGTTTTGTGAACGTTTTAATGGCAGTTGGGTGGGAGTAGCACGCCCAGCAGTGCTCAGGAACCACTCCTGACTCTGCACTCAGGAATCACTTCTGGTGATGCTACAGAGACCAGATGGGATACTAGAGATCAAACCCAGGTCAGCTAAGTGCAAGGTATGCACTCTATCTGCGGAGCTATCTCTCCAGCCTCAAAGTTCAGACTTAATATGGTACTCCAGAAACAGGATTTGGTGTTTGCAGGAGACATACCCCATGCATGCCACCTTTACTCTGACACCATCACAGGATTATAATTAGGGAAAAATGCCTGGAGTCTCAACATGTCATTGCTATTTAATTTGTGGAAAAGGCCTTTTTTTTCCCACATCACACAGCTCCCCTCAGACTGGACTCCCACAAATTCCCTTTAAAAAAACTTTCTTAGTCCCCCTTCCTGATATTCCTCTGACCCCTTACAGAAGCTTCATTGGTCTTTATGGTGTCATTTGTTGCTACAATTTCTCAAGCAGATGATGGATATTTTTTGAGGTCTAGAATTAGGTTCTGTTTTTAAGCTTTATTATTATTATTATTATTATTATTATTATTATTATTATTATTATTATTATTTTGGGTTTTTTTTGGGCCACACCCGGCGGTGCTCAGGGGTTACTCCTGGCTGTCTGCTCAGAAATAGCTCCTGGCAGGCACAGGGGACCATATGGGACACAGGGATTCGAACCAACCACCTTTGGTCCTGGATCAGCTGCTTGCAAGGCAAACGCCACTGTGCTATCTCTCCGGGCCCTAAGCTTTATTTTTGCACAGAATAAGGAAAAAGGCAACTGAGAGGTATAAAGAAGAGAAAAGGAACAACAGAGAATGAAATCAATGAATGAGTTGATCCTTTGGTAGGATATAACATTGCTATTTTAGTGTTCATTTAATTAACTTTATTTTAAATAGGCCAACAGCAACTACTTTTTGGGAGGGGGTTGGTTTTTGGTTTTTGGGCCACACCCCATGATGCTCAGGGATTACTCCTGGCTATGCCCTCAGAAATCACTCCTGGCTTGGAGGACCTTATGGGACGCTGGGGATCAAACCGAGTTCTGTCCTGGTTCAGGCACGTGCAAGGCAAGTGCCCTACCGATGTGCTACAACTACCTTATCTACACTGATCTGCCCTATAAAACAAAATCTTCCAAACTAGTTAATTTTATGGTTTAAAAATATTATAGATGTTTGAATTGGCTACTGAATGTAATCCAGAAAAGAACCCATTTTATTCTCTTAAAGAAAGCATGGTATTATGTTATTTGCTAATTATTTTTAGTGCTAAATAAAATCTACTCAACCTCCTGAACAACAGAAAAATATATTATCAGTTATCTATGAAATATTCATCTGTGTCAATTTTTGGGATGCAAGATAGTGTTTCAGTTCTCTCTGTAGTTTCTTTGGTTCTCCAAACTTCTCCAAAGACAAACCAGAAATTCAACTGAGTTGCAGTTCTATAGGTCATCGCTACACAGCACTATTCACTTCGATGCTACCAGAAAATTTCTATTAAAGAAACAAATCTTGGGGCTAACAAGAGTTTTAGTACAGTGGGAAGGGTACTTGCCTTGCACATAGCCAACACATCTGTGCTCCCCAGCACTGCAAATGGTTCTCCACATACTACTAGTAAAGATCCCTGAGCACAGAGTTGTAAATAAACCTGGACCAGGTGTGGCCCAGAAACCAAAAGGAAAAAAAAAACTCTTTCCTGGAAAATTTGTAATGATTATGTTTGGTGCTTTTAACATTGAGCATGTTTTAATTGATATGTGTGTTCATAAAATACATTTCATCATCTTAATTTATCTGCTTTCTGGCTATGGGGAGTAAAAGTAAACTAAGTAGATCCTTATAAAAATAATTTTTAATCATCTTAATATAATTTTCATACATGCAAAATGATTTCTAAATATAATGATAAATTATAAATACCGTATTTTTTCATAATTTAATATGCACTTTTCCTCCCAATAGATGGGAGAAGTGTTACATCTCCTTTATTGCACAGACATACCACATACTACAAGCAATCAGTTTAACGTACTTTCACCATCACATATAGAGCTTTCATTTAAGACTATTTGATCACTGCTGTGTCTTTTCTTTTTTCTTGCTTTCTCATCTAAATTTAGCTGCGTCTTATAGAGCAAAAAATACAGTAGATATCTTTTTTTTGGGGGGAGGACCACACCCAGCGGTGCTCAGGGGTTACTCCTGGCTGTCTGCTCAGAAATAGCTCCTGGCAGGCACGGGGAACCATATGGGACACCAGGATTCGAACCAACCACCTTTGGTCCTGGATCGGCTGCTTGCAAGGCAAACGCCGCTGTGCTATCTCTCCCGGGCCCACAGTAGACATCTTTACTTACTTGGTTTGTCCTATTTTCATTTAGTAGTGTCTTTTTCAATCATTCTAGTGTTTTCCACCTGAGACATTCATCCAAGTCTATCAAAAGAAAAACCTAGCCATGTTCCCAAACCACCTGCCAATAAACAAACAGAAAATATGCTAGAGAAAATGGGTGGAGAAAAGTCAGAACTTTTTACCGAGGCTTATCACCTATCATGGTTTTATTGAAATGTTTAAACAATTTTTATCTGAGTCCACAGTTTGTATAGCTTGTCAGATTCATGATAAATGGAGATTTTGCTTAGAGACATGAAGCATGGCTAGCTAAATGCTTTACAATTTCTCCATATACTGCTTTATTTTTAGCCTATTTGGTGTCATATGTGTGTGTCCATGTTTCAGCCTAGCAAGCAAAACAATATAAGAGGCCAAAGCGATATCACAGTGACCTGGGTTTGACCCCTGGCATCCCATATAGTCCCTTGAGCCTGCCGGGAGCAATTCTGAATGCAGAGCCAGGAGTAACTCCTGAGCACTGCTGGTGTGACCCCCAAAACAAAACAAAAATGTGGCTACCATAGAATAAAACTAGGGTTTGGGAGCTTTTATTGTGTGTTTTTTTTTTAATTAAATTTAATTTTTTTGGTTTTGGGGTCACACCCGACAGCACTTGAGTTACTCCTGGCTCTACGCTCAGAAATCGCTCCTGGCAGGCTCAGGGGACCATATGGGATGCCGGGATTTGAACCACGACCTTCTGCATGCAAGGCAAACACCTTACCTCCATGCTATCTCTCTGGTCCCCTTTTATTGTGTTTTTTAAAACTTTTTTTTTTTTTTTGGTTTTTTTTTTTGGGCCACACCCGTTTGACGCTCAGGGGTTACTCCTGGCTATGTGCTCAGAAATCGCCCCTGGCTTGGGGGGACCATATGGGACGCCGGGGGATCGAACCACGGTCCTTCCTTGGCTAGCGCTTGCAAGGCAGACACCTTACCTCCAGCGCCACCTACCCGGCCCCTTTATTGTGTTTTTTTTTTTTTTTTTTGGTTTTTTGGGTCACACCCGGCGGTGCTCAGGGGTTACTCCTGGCTGTCTGCTCAGAAATAGCTCCTGGCAGGCTCAGGGGACCATATGGGACACCGGGATTCGAACCAACCACCTTTGGTCCTGGATCGGCTGCTTGCAAGGCAAACACCGCTGTGCTATCTCTCCGGGCCCCTTTATTGTGTTTTTTAAACATTTTTTTTCTCTTATCTGAGATCTTTGTTTAATAGGTAGCAATAGAGCCACCAGGAACATTTCTTACAAAATTTCTGCCAAAGTAATCCATGTGTGACTAATTAAATGATTCTTCAGAAACCTTCTCTTGGAAAATAGCCAGGGGAGGAAAGGAACAAGAATTCATTATTGACAGGATATGTTTATGTTGAAAAAAATATGAATTTGTTTAACTCTCAGCAATTCATCACTTCAGTTTTTATTTTATTTTCAGTTACCTTGAATAAATAGTATATAATAAATTTGTATAGACTATTTCTTTGTTAGCATGCACAAATATGGATTCTACAGAAGTCACAGTGGTTTTCCTTCATATACTAAGATTAGTTGATGTGAGAGAAAACCATTCTTACCTTAGACATTAAGCAAACCTAGACTCAAACATTTAAGGCTATGCTTTCCTTTGGAGTAAAGAGGGTCACATTCTAAAAGTAGCAATAACTGGCAAATCTTATCTAGACAGTGAACTATTTTGTTTTGGGTCCATACCTAGCATCGCTCAGGACTCATACCTAGCTCTCCACTCAGGGATCTTCTGGTGGTGCTTGAGGGGCCATCTGTGAGGATCAAACCCAGCTTAGTTGCATGCAAGGCAAGCACCAAACCCACTGTGCTATCTTAAGGACCCCCTAAAGGTTGAAATTTTTTTTTTTTTTTGGTTTTTGGGCCACACCCGGTGACGCTCAGGGGTTACTCCTGGCTATGCGCTCAGAAGTCGCTCCTGGCTTGGGGGACCATATGGGACGCCGGGGGATCGAACCGCGGTCCATCTCCTAGGCTAGCGCAGGTAAGGCAGGCACCTTACCTCGAGCGCCACCGCCCGGCCCTGAAATTTTTTTAAAGGTTGAAAATTTTTTTCTTCTTCCAAAGTTGAAAATTTTAAAGGTTGAAAATTTTGATTTTTTGAACATTTTAAACAGATGCTTTCTGTTTTGGACATACCAAAATGTTCTTTTAAACATACCACATCAACAGTGTCAGGTTTTTTTTTTTTTACCAGAAAGATATTTGCCTGATGATTGTTTAAATAACATCTTTCTGACTGGTGCATCAGATCTTTTTATTGGTGGGCTAATTACTAGCCAGACACTGACTACTGAGGAAGCCACACACACATATTCAGATTTCATTTGGAAGTGAAATTGCATTTCTCCCCAACATTAGCATCATGAAATAGACACTTTAGTCCACGTCGTAGTGAATTCTTTTCTGTTGGTTTTGATTTTGACATTTCATTCAGTTGTTTTTTGTTTTCCTTCCAGAACTTCCTTATGGCTGGGAGAAAATAGAGGATCCTCAGTATGGAACATACTATGTTGAGTAAGTTTGCTCTCTCAACCATACTGTCCCAGATGTTATTCTTTAGTTCTACAGCTCTTGGGCATATTAAATGCAGTTATTGACCCTCCCACAATCTGTCTTTCCATTATTTCCACTAAGTGAACAAGGTAAGGAGTGATCTTTGCCTTCCCTGAATCTGGGCTCCTGGGTGTTGTAAATTAATATAGAGAGCCAGAAGAAAGTGCATCACTGAATAATAGCTAGAAGTGTTATTGCCACTATAGTCTTTTTGTCTTTCTTTTTATTTGGGGCCACATCTGGCAGTGCTCAAGGCTTACTCCTGGCAGGGCTCAGGAGAACCATATGGGGTACTGGATATCAAACCAGGTTTTTTTGTTTTGTTTTGTTTTGTTTCTTTTGGTTTTTGGGCCACACCCGGTGACACTCAGTGGTTACTCCTGGCTACACGCTCAGAAATTGTTCCTTGCTTGGGGGACCATAAAGGATGCCAGGGGATCGAATCGCAGTCTGTCCTAGGCTAGCGTGTGCAAAGCAGATGCTTTACACCCTGCGCCACCACTCCAGCTCCTCAAATCAGGTTTTGGTCATGCAAGGCAAGTGCCTTACTCCCTGTACTGTCCTGCTGGCACACCTCTATATTCTCTTTTTTTTGGGGGGGGGCACACCCAGTGGAACCTCAGCATCGCTCAGGAGTTACTCCTGGCTCTCACTCAGAAATCACTCCTGGCAGGCTCTGAGGACCATATGGGATGCCGGGGATTGAACCCAGGTGCAAGGCAAACACCCTTCCCTCTGTACTATTTCTCTGGCTCCCCCACCACTATATTCTTTAAAGAGAAAGGTAATTGATAGAAACTGAAGCATGAGGGCAATTGGTAGTTAATTATTTTAAATTCCTTTCCAACAGCACACCTGTGCAGTTCTGACAGCAATAAAAGAACTTGAAAGATACTATAATATGAAAATGCAAAGCTTTGTATATATGAGTAAAAGTATTCTCTATTTTAAGGAAATCATCATTCTTTGGGGGGGAGGAGAATTGCCTCTTACAGAGCTGTTGTGATCACATTTAGATAGATAGATAGATAGATAGATAGATAGATAGATAGATAGATAGATAGATAGATAGATAGATAGATAGATAGACGGACAGACAGATAGACAGACAGACAGACAGACAGACAGACAGACAGACAGACAGACAGACAGACAGACAGACAGACAGATAGATAGATAGATAGATAGATAGATAGATAGATAGATAGATAGATAGATAGATAGATAGATAGATATAGATTAGATATATGTCTTGGGTTATAGAGATTGGGCTACACTCTATGATACTCAAGCTTACTCCTGGCTCTGTGTTCAGGGAACACTCCTGGCAGTGCTCAGGGAACAATATGAGGTGCCAGAGAACAAACTGAAGTTGGTGTAAGTTAGGCAAATTCCTTATCCCATACACAATCTCTCCACCCACAACCCCATGTTTACTTTTAAGCATGAATGTATTTCCTCTATCTTAGCAGGTACCAAATACCTGCTTGTGTTAGTCAGAGGAATTAGGATATCATCACCTATATTTCCCTTTTCTTTATCTAATTTCAACACTAATGTAATCATTGAGATTGTTTCCTTTCCAGATTCTTTAGATAGAATTTTGACCAAAAGGCATCGAATTTGACCAGCTATATAACTGCAATAAATATGTTGCTACTTAAGTGGAAACTAGAAATCTGAACCTATGTTTGAAGTAGGTAGACAAAATATTGCATGAGAATCTTCTCATTTTATGGTTGCTTAATCTTGTTTTAAAAATATTTCCCAGGCCAGAGCAATAGCACAGCAGTAGGGCATTTGCCTTGCATGCAGCTGACCCAGGACCAATTGGGATTCGATCCTCGGCATCCCTAATGGTCCCCCGAGTCTGCCAGGAGTAATTTCTGGGTGCAGAGCCAGAGCCAGAAGTGACTCCTGGGTGCCATCAAGCATGACCCAAAATCCTTTTATTGATTTCTAAAGCTGTTATTCCTGTTTTAACTCTGTCATTATTCTAATAGTCACTGTTCATAGCAAATATTGGAATGCTTTTCTTTTTCTTTTTTTTTCTTTCTTGGTTTTTATACCATACATGGTAATGATCAGAGGTTATTTCTGACTCTGCACTCAGGAATTAATCCTGGCAGTGCTCATGGGACCTTTTGGGGTGCCAGGGATCAAATTCAGATCATCCACATGCAAGGCAAGCACCCAACCACTGTTGGGTGATGATTCCAGTCACCGACTGCTTTCTTAAATTCAAGCTTGTGCCTTAAGATAACAACTCAGGGGCCCGGAGAGATAGCACAGCGGTGTTTGCCTTGCAAGCAGCCGATCCAGGACCAAAGGTGGTTGGTTCGAATCCCGGTGTCCCATATGGTCCCCCGTGCCTGCCAGGAGCTATTTCTGAGCACACAGCCAGGAGTAACCCCTGAGTAATGCCGGGTGTGGCCCAAAAACTAAAAAAAAAAAAAAAAAAAGAAAACAACTCAGATTGTTTGACCCTCAGTTATAATTACAATATCAGTATTTTGGTTACTTCAGAAGACTGCTGATTACACAAAAGAGAAAAGAACTGGAAGTTACAGCTCACCACAAAGAGTGATGAGTTTAGTTAGAGAAATAACTACATTTTGAACTGTCCTAATAATGAGAATGTATGAGGGAAATGGAAAGCCTGTCTAGAGTACAGATGGGGGTCGGGTGGGGAGGAGGGAGATTTGGGACATTGGTGATGGGAATGTTGCACTGGTGATGGGTGGTGTTCTTTACATGACTGAAACCCAAACACAATCATGTATGTAATCAAGGTGTTTAAATAAAATATATATTAAAAAATAAAATAAAGAAAAAAGAAGACTGCTGATTTTATTTTTATCATATTTATCATATTTGATCTGTGATTTGAAAAGTATACGGTAGCTTTTTTGTTAGTTTTTTTTTTTTTTTACGTATATTTGGTTAAAATCAAGACAATCATTTTCCAGGTGAGTAGCATTTTTGAAAACCAAATATACAAAGATTTTTGGGAGATTTTTTTTCCAGATATAGTTTATTCTGTATAAGTTGGGCTTCAATGAACTGCATTTTAACTCAGCTAAGCATTTCCAAAATAATTATTCTCATTTTCTCAAAGTGAATTTGAATACATGGCCAGCAGGAGAAAGTCATTTTCCTATTATAAAATCTACGGCTAAATGATCAAGTCCTCTTGAAGCAAGTGTGTATATAGTGGAAACAACTTTAGGGTAAACCCTAAGTGAACTGCTTACAAATATCACAGGGGTTCATGAATGTTCCTGGATTAGAGATAACAACGACTGCAGCAACATTTTGTATGATAGTTCCCAGGACAGGTTTACTTTACAGGCGGACATTTATAAGATTTATTTATTAATTAAGGTAATTTATTAGGCTCACCGTGTGTGAGCCTAAGCAGCAGCATGTCCAGGATTCTCATATTTCCCTGTCCTACTCAACTGGCCAAGCAGGCTGTCCTTAAGATATATGTCAGCATGAAGTTGGCTGAGCTATGAAATGGGGCTTTATTCTCAACCACTGCAGAGAGTTTACCAATGGAGATAAAGCTCTTGCTTGAATGGCTACTCATTGGCTCCCTTCATTTGTCAAACCAGATGGCTCAGTGATTGCTTTTGGCAGCGGCCTTATTATAGAATCTCTAACTACAATGCAAATTTTTCTTTCTATGAGTTTATTATAGAGGAGGAGATTCTGAAAACATTGAGTTCTTTTTTAACTTGTTTTTGTTGTTTTCAGGGCCACCCCCAGAGGTGTTCAGAGCTTATTCCTGGCTATGCACTCAGGGATTATTTCTGGCAGTACTTAGGGGGTCCATATAAAGTGCTGAGGGTTGAACCTGGCTTGGCTGTGTGCAAGACAAGCTATATTATCTCTCTGGCCCTATTGATTTTTTTGTTTCGTTTTCTTTTTGGCACTACACCTGGCGGTGATCAAGCATTACTTCTGCTGAAATACCTATTTTCTTTTGAGGGTTGGGGGGATTGGAGAGGTGGGTTTTCTGTTTGTTTTGTGGTTTCAGAATTTTTGGCCACAACCAGAGTGCTCAGGGCTTACTCTATGCTCAAGGATTGCTCCCAGCAGGACCATATAGGGTGCCCAAGGATCAAACTTAGATTAGGTGCAAGGAAAGAGCCCTCTGTTCTAGATCTTCAGCCCTGAAATATCTTTTTTTTTTGGGGGGGGGGGCGCGTCACACCCACCTGCGCTTAGGGATTACTCCTGGATCTACACTCAGAAATTGCTCATGGCAGGCTCTGGGGACCATATGGGATGCCGGGATTGGAACCATCGTCCTTCTGCATGCAAGGCAAATGCCTTACCTCCATGCTATCTCTCCAGCTCCTGAAATACCTTTTTTTCTGTGGAAGTGTTGGAGCATAATTCCCTCTGCTTTTGTGGTAGACCTATTTGTACACTTTAACATTTTTTGTATAATAAGTGAATTCTTTTTTTGTTTGTTGGTGGTTGTTGTTGTTGTTGTTGTTGTTTTACCTGACAGCACTCGAGTTACTCCTGGCTCTATGCTCACAAATCGTTCCTGGCAGGCTCAGGGAACCACATGGGATGCCAGGATTTGAACCACCGTCCTTCTACATGCATGGCAAACTCTACCTCCATGCTATCTCTCCAGCCCCAATAAGTGAATTCTTTTTTTTTTTTTGAGAATAATCAATTCAGAGCATATTTATTTTGTTAATACTTTGTTCACATTCTCATTTTTTTTTAATTTTTTTTTATTTAAACATCTTGATTACATACATGATTGTGTTTGGGTTTCAGTCATAAAAGGAACACCACCCATCACCAGTGCAACATTCCCATCACCCAAGTCCCAAATCTCCCTCCTCCCCACCCAACCCCCGCCTGTACCCTAAACAGGCTCTACATTTCCCTCATACATTCTCAATATTAGGACAGTTCAAAATGTAGTTATTTCTCTAACTTAACTCATCACTCTTTGTGGTGAGCTTCCTGAGGTGAGCTGGAACTTCCAGCTCTTTTCTCTTTTGTGTCTGAAAATTATTATTACAAGGGTGTCTTTCATTTTTCTTAAAACCCATAGATGAGTGAGACCATTCTGCGTTTTTCTCTCTCTCTCTGACTTATTTCACTCAGCATAATAGATTCCATGTACATCCATGTATAGGAAAATTTCATGACTTCATCTCTCCTGACAGCTGCATAATATTCCATTGTGTATATGTACCACAGTTTCTTTAGCCATTCGTCTGTTGAAGGGCATCTTGGTTGTTTCCAGAGTCTTGCTATGGTAAATAGAGCTGCAATGAATATAGGTGTAAGGAAGGGGTTTTTGTATTGTATTTTTGTGTTCCTAGGGTATATTCCTAGGAGTGGTATAGCTGGATCGTATGGGAGCTCGATTTCCAGTTTTTGGAGGAATCTCCATATCGCTTTCCATAAAGGTTGAACTAGACAGCATTCCCACCAGCAGTGGATAAGAGTTCCTTTCTCTCCACATCCCCGCCAACACTGTTTATTCTCATTCTTTGTGATGTGTGCCATTCTCTGGGGTGTGAGGTGGTATCTCATCGTTGTTTTGATTTGCATCTCCCTGATGATTAGTGATGTGGAACATTTTTTCATGTGTCTTTTGGCCATGCGTATTTCTTCTTTGTCAAAGTGTCTGTTCATTTCTTCTCCCCATTTTTTGATGGGGTTAGATGTTTTTTTCTTGTAAAGTTCTGTCAGTGCCTTGTATATTTTGGAGATTAGCCCCTTATCTGATGGGTATTGGGTGAATAGTTTCTCCCACTCAGTGGGTGGCTCTTGTATCCTGGGCACTATTTCCTTTGAGGTGAGAAGCTTCTCAGCTTAATATATTCCCATCTGTTAATCTCTGCTTTCACTTGCTTGGAGAGTGCAGTTTCCTCCTTGAAGATGCCTGTAATGTCCTGGAGTGTTTTGCCTATGTGCTGTTCTATATATCTTATGGTTTTGGGGCTGATATCGAGGTCTTTAATCCATTTGGATTTTACCTTTGTACATGATGTTAGCTGGGGGTCTAAGTTTAATTTTTTGCAAGTGGCTATCCAATTGTGCCAACACCACTTGTTGAAGAGGCTTTCCCTGCTCCATTTAGGATTTCCTGCTCCTTTATCAAAAATTAGATGGTTGTATCTCTGGGGAACATTTTCTGAGTATTCAAGCCTATTCCACTGATCTGAGGACCTATCCTTATTCCAATACCATGCTGTTTTGATAACTGTTGCTTTGTAGTACAGTTTAAAGTTGGGAAAAGTAATTCCTCCCATATTCTTTTTCCCAATGATTGCTTTAGCTATTCGAGGGTGTTTATTGTTCCAAATGAATTTCAAAAGTGTCTGATCCACTTCTTTGAAGAATGTCATGGGTATCTTTAGAGGGATGGCATTAAATCTGTATAATGCCTTGGGGAGTATTGACATTTTGATGATGTTAATCCTGCCAATCCATGAGCAGGGTATGTGTTTCCATTTCCGTGTGTCCTCTCTTATTTCTTGGAGCAGAGTTTTATAGTTTTCTTTGTATAGGTCCTTCACATATTTAGTCAAGTTGATTCCAAGATATTTGAGTTTGTGTGGTACTATTGTGAATGGGGTTGTTTTCTTAATATCCATTTCATCCTTATTACTATTGGTATATAGAAAGGCCATTGATTTTTGTGTGTTAATTTTGTAGCCTGCCACCTTGCTATATGAGTCTATTGTTTCTAGAAGCTTTTTGATAGAGTCTTTAGGGTTTTCTAAGTAGAGTATCATGTCATCTGCAAACAGTGAGAGCTTGACTTCTTCCTTTCCTATTTGGATTCCCTTGATATCCTTTTCTTGCCTAATCGCTATAGCAAGTACTTCCAGTGCTATGTTGAAAAGGAGTGGTGAGAGAGGACAGCCTTGTCTTGTGCCAGAATTTAGAGGAAAGGCTTTCAGTTTTTCTCCATTGAGGATAATATTTGCCACTGGCTTGTGGTAGATGGCCTTCACTATATTGAGGAAGGTCCCCTCCATTCCCATCTTGCTGAGAGTTTTGATCAAGAATGGGAGTTGGACCTTATCAAATGCTTTCTCTGCATCTATTGATATGATCATGTGGTTTTTATTTTTCTTGTTATTGATGTTGTGTATTATGTTGATAGATTTACGGATGTTAAACCAGCCTTGCATTCCTGGGATGAAACCTACTTGATCGTAGTGGATGATCTTCTTAACGAGGCATTGAATCCTATTTGCCAGGATTTTGTTGAGGATCTTTGCATCTGCATTCATCAGTGATATTGGTCTGTAATTTTCTTTTTTGGTAGCGTCTCTGTCTGGTTTAGGTATCAAGGTGATGTTGGCTTCATAAAAGCTATTTGGAAGTGTTTCTGTTTGTTCAATTTCATGAAAGAGTCTTGCCAAGATTGGCAGTAGTTCCTCTTGGAAAGTTTGATAGAATTCATTAGTGAATCCATCTGGACCTGGGCTTTTGTTTTTCGGCAGACATTTGATTACTGTTTTAATTTCATCAATGGTGATGGGGGTGTTTAGATATGCTACATCCTCTTCCTTCAACCGTGGAAGATTATAAGAGTCCAAGAATTTATCCATTTCTTCCAGGTTCTCATTTTTAGTGGCGTAGAGTTTTTCAAAGTAGTTTCTGATTACCCTTTGAATCTCTGTCATATCAGTAGTGATCTCTCCTTTTTCATTCCTGATACGAGTTATCAAGTTTCTCTCTCTTTCTTTCTTTGTTAGGTTTGCCAGTGGTCTATCAATCTTGTTTATTTTTTCAAAGAACCAACTTCTGCTTTCGTTGATCTTTCGGATTGTTTTTTGAGTTTCCACTTCGTTGATTTCTGCTCTCTGCTTTGTTATTTCTTTCTGTCTTCCTATTCTTGGGTCCTTTTGTTGAGCATTTTCTAGTTCTATTAGCTGTGTCATTAAGCTACTCAGGTAAGCTCCTTCTTCCTTCCTGATGTGTGCTTGCAAAGCTATAAATTTTCCTCTCAGTACTGCTTTTGCTGTGTCCCATAAGTTCTGAGAGTTTGTGTCTTTATTGTCATTTGTTTCCAGGAACCTTTTTATTTCCTCCTTGATTTCATCTCGGACCCACTGGTTATTGAGCATGAGGCTGTTTAACTTCCAGGTGTTAAAGTGTTTCTTCTGAGTCCCTTTGGAGTTCACAAATAATTTCAGAGCCTTGTGGTCAGCGAAGGTAGTCTGCAAAATTTCTATCCTCTTGATCTTATGGAGGTATGTTTTATGTGCCAGCATGTAGTCTATCCTGGAGAATGTCCCATGTACATTGGAGAAGAATGTGTATCCAGGTTTCTGGGGATGGAGTGTCCTATATATATCCACTAGGCCTCTTTCTTCCATTTCTCTCCTCAGGTCTAGTATATTCTTGTTGGGTTTCAGTCTGGTTGACCTGTCCAGTGTTGACAAAGCCATGTTAAGGTCCCCCACAATTATTGTGTTGTTGTTGATATTATTTTTCAGATTTGTCAACAGTTGTATTAAATATTTTGCTGGCCCCTCATTCGGTGCATATATGTTTAGGAGAGTGAATTCTTCCTGCTCTACGTACCCCTTGATTAATATAAAATGTCCGTCTTTGTCCCTTACAACCTTCCTGAGTATAAAGTTTGCATTATCTGATATTAGTATGGCCACTCCAGCTTTTTTATGGGTGTTGTTTGCTTGGATAACTTTTCTCCAGCCTTTTATTTTGAGTCTATGTTTGTTCTGACTATTCAGGTGCGTTTCTTGTAGGCAGCAGAAGGTTGGATTGAGTTTTTTGATCCATTTAGCCACTCTGTGTCTCTTAACTGGTGCATTTAGTCCATTGACGTTGAGAGAAAGAATTGTCCTGGGATTTAACGCCATCTTTATTTCAAAATTTGGTGTGTCTTTTGGGTAGTCTTGTCTTAGATTAGGTCTTTCAGTTTTTCTCTTAAGACTGGTTTTGTGTCTGTGAAGTTTCTGAGCTGTTTTTTGTCTGTGAAACCATGTATTCTTCCATCAAACCGGAAAGTGAGTTTTGCTGGGTATAGTATTCTGGGTGAAGCATTCATTTCATTCAGTCTTGTCACAATATCCCACCACTGCTTTCTGGCATTGAGCGTTTTGGTGACAGGTCTGCTGTAAATCTCAGGGAAGCTTGATTGAACATGATTTCCCCTTTTGATCTTGCTGTTTTCAGAATTCTGTCTCTATCTGTGGGATTTGTCATTGTGACTAGGATGTGTCTTGGGGTGGTTTTTCTGGGGTCTCTTTTGGTTGGTACTCTTCGGGCATGCAGGATTTGATCACATATATTCTTTAGCTCTGGAAGTTTCTCTTTAATGATGTTCTTGACCATTGATTCTTCCTGGAAATTTTCTTCCTGGGTCTCTGGGACTCCAATGATTCTTAAGTTGTTTCTGTTGATCTTATCATAGACTTCTATTTTCGTCTGTTCCCATTCTTTGACTAATTTTTCCATTGTCTGCTCATTTGCTTTAAGTTTTTTGTCCAATCTCTCCTGCTGTATGGAATTGTTATGTATCTCATCTTCCACAGCACCAAGTCTATTCTCAGCTTCTGATACCCTGTCCCAGAGCTTATCCATTTTGTCATTCACTTCGTTTACTGACTTTTTCAGTCCTGTTAGTTGACATGTTATTTCAGTTTGGAGTTTTGTCATTTCTGCCTTCATATTTTCTTGGTTCTTATTAGTGTTCTGTTCAACTCGATCCATGGTTTCTTGGAGTCTGTTGAGCACCTTCCATATTGCTAGTCTAAAGTCCTTATCTGAGAGGTTGATTAGTTGTTCAGTCATTATCTGGTCCTCAGAATTGTCATCTTCATTCTCTATGTCTGATGCTGGCCTGCGTTGTTTCCCCATTGTCACACTTGTATTGTGGGTTTTTCTACGTGTTGTAGTGGTATTCATTGTCTATATGATGTAGGCAGCACACTCCTCTGGCTCCTCCCTTTCTGGATGGGCTGACTTGCCTCTAAGGGAGGGGAGTCCTCCGTGGATGAAGCCTCACACTGGGTCAAATCTTAGGCCCGAGCATGCAACAGAGAAGACAGTCCAGAGAGAAATGTTTGCTTCTGTGATATAGCGCCGTTCTTAGTGTGATTTTTCCTTCTTGTTGCAATGGAGTTCTTTCCTTAGAAAGAGTGCACGGCCGCGTAGCGAAGCGGAGCGGCCGTGCTCCTCTGAGCCTCTTTTTGCCCCACTCGCAAGAGTTTCACGCAAGAGGACAGTAGACAGACATAGACAGGTCACACTCACAGTCTTTCACAGCTGAGCCCCACTGGGCCGGTGTACTTTTGCGGATTTTCCCCGCCTGGTGTCACACACAGGGAGCCAGCTTTTGCAAAGGTTAGCCGGTTTTTATGCTCTGAAGTCCCTCCCTGAAAATGGCGTCTGGGCAAGCGAGGTTTCTGGAGGCTCTTTTTGCCCCACTCGCAAGAGTTTCACGCAAGAGGACAGTAGACAGACATAGACAGGTCACACTCACAGTCTTTCACAGCTGAGCCCCACTGGGCCGGTGTACTTTTGCGGATTTTCCCCGCCTGGTGTCACACACAGGGAGCCAGCTTTTGCAAAGGTTAGCCGGTTTTTATGCTCTGAAGTCCCTCCCTGAAAATGGCGTCTGGGCAAGCGAGGTTTCTGGAGGCTCTTTTTGCCCCACTCGCAAGAGTTTCACGCAAGAGGACAGTAGACAGACATAGACAGGTCACACTCACAGTCTTTCACAGCTGAGCCCCACTGGGCCGGTGTACTTTTGCGGATTTTCCCCGCCTGGTGTCACACACAGGGAGCCAGCTTTTGCAAAGGTTAGCCGGTTTTTATGCTCTGAAGTCCCTCCCTGAAAATGGCGTCTGGGCAAGCGAGGTTTCTGGAGGCTCTTTTTGCCCCACTCGCAAGAGTTTCACGCAAGAGGACAGTAGACAGACATAGACAGGTCACACTCACAGTCTTTCACAGCTGAGCCCCACTGGGCCGGTGTACTTTTGCGGATTTTCCCCGCCTGGTGTCACACACAGGGAGCCAGCTTTTGCAAAGGTTAGCCGGTTTTTATGCTCTGAAGTCCCTCCCTGAAAATGGCGTCTGGGCAAGCGAGGTTTCTGGAGGCTCTTTTTGCCCCACTCGCAAGAGTTTCACGCAAGAGGACAGTAGACAGACATAGACAGGTCACACTCACAGTCTTTCACAGCTGAGCCCCACTGGGCCGGTGTACTTTTGCGGATTTTCCCCGCCTGGTGTCACACACAGGGAGCCAGCTTTTGCAAAGGTTAGCCGGTTTTTATGCTCTGAAGTCCCTCCCTGAAAATGGCGTCTGGGCAAGCGAGGTTTCTGGAGGCTCTTTTTGCCCCACTCGCAAGAGTTTCACGCAAGAGGACAGTAGACAGACATAGACAGGTCACACTCACAGTCTTTCACAGCTGAGCCCCACTGGGCCGGTGTACTTTCGCGGATTTTCCCCGCCTGGTGTCACACACAGGGAGCCAGCTTTTGCAAAGGTTAGCCGGTTTTTATGCTCTGAAGTCCCTCCCTGAAAATGGCGTCTGGGCGAGCGAGGTTTCTGGAGGCTCTTTTTGCCCCACTCGCAAGAGTTTCACGCAAGAGGACAGTAGACAGACATAGACAGGTCACACTCACAGTCTTTCACAGCTGAGCCCCACTGGGCCGGTGTACTTTCGCGGATTTTCCCCGCCTGGTGTCACACACAGGGAGCCAGCTTTTGCAAAGGTTAGCCGGTTTTTATGCTCTGAAGTCCCTCCCTGAAAATGGCGTCTGGGCGAGCGAGGTTTCTGGAGGCTCTTTTTGCCCCACTCGCAAGAGTTTCACGCAAGAGGACAGTAGACAGACATAGACAGGTCACACTCACAGTCTTTCACAGCTGAGCCCCACTGGGCCGGTGTACTTTCGCGGATTTTCCCCGCCTGGTGTCACACACAGGGAGCCAGCTTTTGCCAATAAGTGAATTCTTAAGTGACCAGCCAGAGTAATCTATACTCTATTCCCTCTATTAAGATGAAGTATACGACTGCCAGTGCTTAGTCACAAGTCCTCAGGTCTTTCCTTATTCTCTGTTTTTTGGGAGTCAGTTGTGAATTTTCTCAAACTATAAATACCAGTTAAATTTATGTTGTAATTACATCATTCATTTAACACTTATAGAATTATGAAGAACTCTTTAAGTGTGAAAGATAGTACTGTGATAGGAGATAAAACAAATTGCTTTCTTAGCTGCTGTTAAACTGATGTGGATGAGTCAGCGGGAAGAGTAATAGTAAAATGCTTTAAGACTTCTGTACTCAGATTTCTTCAAAAGGGTCTTTACAACTGTTTCATTTTAAAGAGAATTAAATTCAAAACCTTCTTCTCATTAGCTGTCTTAAAAATTAACCCAATATATCAACAGCTCTGAATGCAGTAGAGATGAGGGCTTTTGTTTCAGTTTTGAAAGCTGTCTCTGGTTTTATTGGGTGCATTTATGAAAAAGCTATATTGAATGTTTCAGCAATGTTGACTTTCAGTAATTCTCTGTACACCTCTGCTTAGTTCTCAAAAGCTCAAAAATTTACTTCTCGAAAATTATGGTTTTCAGGGCTGGATAGATAGCACAGCAGTAGGATGTTTGCCTTGCAAGTAGCCGATCCAGGATGGATGATACTTCGAATCCTGGCATCCCATATGGTCCCTCGAGCCAGCCAAGGGCAATTTCTGAGCACAGAGCCAGGAGTGACCCCTGAATGCAAATGGGTGTGACCCAAAAACCAAAAAATAATAATAAACCCTATGGTTTTCAGCTTAATCTGTATTCCTTAGCCTACACATACACTACACAAGTCCTATACACTATGGTGATAGAACGGTATAATGGACTATCTTAAGTATGTCATTCTTTGTCTTAAGCTAAAATTATATTTTTTCTCCCATTTTACAGTCATCTTAACCAGAAAACTCAATTTGAAAATCCTGTGGAGGAAGCCAAAAGGAAAAAGCAATTAGGACAGACTGATGCCATTTCTTCAAAACCAGGTAGAATATTTTTCTTACCCACTTGCTTCTGATGACTGCTGAAATTTAAATGCTGAATCAGTTAAAAAAATGAATTTGAACTTTATTATTGGGGCTTTGAATATTTTTTGTTATTGTTTCTTTTGTTATTGCTGCTACACTCGGCAATGTTTAGGGATAACTCCTGGCTCTGCATTCAGGGATTAGTCCTAGTGGGCTTGGAAGACATACAGGTGTTGGGATCGAAGTCAGGTTGGCTACATGCAAGGCAAACACACTGCTTGCTATACTATTGCTCCAGCCCAGATGGCTTCTAAATTTAACTGAGAATGTTGAGAATGTCTTGTTTTCAGTGCTGTAAAGATAAGAATAATCTTGGGGCTGGAGCAGTGGTGCAAGCGGTAGGGCTTTTGCCTTGTACACTGCTGACACAGGATGGACCACGGTTCGATCCCCTGGCATCCCATATGGTCCCCCAAGCCAGGAGCGATTTCTGAGCCCATAGCCAGGAGTAACCCCTGAGCATCACTGGGTTAGGCCTCAAAAAAGAAAGAAAGAAAGAAAGAATAATCTTAATAAAACATTGGGACATGTTGAGAAGACAGATTTTCTCAGACTACTAAGAAAGTAGGTAGAAACTTAGTAGGGGAACGGGTTTGAAGAGCTATGTTAGAGAGTTGAAGTTTTGATTTGGAAGATTGTTTTCTGGTGTTTAAAACCAAATCATTATTAGATCTTAAATTATTATCCTCCAGCTTAATTTCTTTGTCCTAAAGGCAGTAACCATTGAGAATCCTTAACTAACATAAACAATCTCTATCTCCCACCATGCTATCTGTATATGCCCTTGATTCTCCTCTGGGATGCTAGGTTATTGGCATCACATGAAATACAGTTACGAAGTCGTTCATGATTGAGTTTCAGTCATAGAGTGTCCAACACCCATCCTTTCATCAGTGCCCATTTCCTACCACCAGTGTTCCCGTTTCCCTCTCATCATCCTTCCCTCTGCTATGACAGATATTTTTCTTCTCTCCTTCCCCTTCCTCCCCTTCTCCCCCCTCCCCTCTCCCCCTCTCCCCTCTCTCCCCTCTCTCCCTTCCCCTTCTCTCCCTCTGCCTCCCCCTCTCTTCTCCTTTCCTCTCCCTCTCCCTCTCCCTCCCCTCCCCTCCCCTCCCAACCTTCCCCCTCCTACCCCCTCCTCTCTTCACTGTGCTTTACAGGAGAGAGATTTTTTTTTTTTATAGGAAACACTTCCAGCAAGCTAGGGTTCCAGGGACTATTCCCAATTCCATATAGGGATTGCTTTTCAAATTCTTTTCTTGTCTTTTTGGGTCACGCCTAGCAATGCTCAGGGGTTTCTCCTGGCTCTATGCTCAGAAATCGCTTCTGGCAGACTCATGGGACCATATGGGATGCCAGGATTTGAACCACCAACCTTTTGCATGCAAGGCAAACACCTTACCTCCATGCTATCTCTCCGGCCCCACTTTTCAAATTCTTTTTTTTTTTTTTTTTTTTTTTTTTTTTGGTTTTTGGGTCACACCCGGCACCGCTCAGGGGTTACTCCTGGCTCTACGCTCAGAAATCGCTCCTGGCAGGCTCGGGGGACCATATTCGAACCGATGACCTTCTGCATGAAAGGCAAACTCCTTACCCTCCATGCTATCTCTCTGGCCCTGCTTTTCAAATTCTTAAGTGATGGAGCCTCAGCTATAGAGCACAGTGGGGAGAGCATTCACCTTGCATCCCACTGACCCAGCTTGATCCCCGACATCCCATATGGTCCCCTGAGCCCACCAGAACTGATTCTCCTCAAACATTACTAAAAAGTCTATGTGGTCATATTGTAACCTTCCCATTTCTGTTGCACACGAGACAAACTTTCTTTCTTTGCTTTGAGTCAGACCCAGCAGTGCTTAGGGCTTACTCTTGTGTGCTCAGGTTTTACTCCTGGTAGAGCTCTGTGGACCATATGTTGTGATGGGGAGTAAACAGGAGTAGACAACATGCAAGACCTGTGCCATACCTATAGTACTACTTCTCTATCCCCATATATCTCTTTCTTATATTTTAGAAACAAAGCTTTATCCCTTTATTTTTTTTAATTTGATACAGAAAATATTTTAATTTTATTTTTGGTTTGGGGTACTCCTGGGGTACAGGTCTTACTCCTGTGGGCTTAGGAGTGGCTGGGGATTCAACTGATTCAGTCATGTTCAAGGCAAGCATCCTTCTATCTCTTTGCCTTGCAAATATTTTCAATTTAACAAATATTTTCTAGCATTTCTCCTATTCCCAGTGCTTTGCAAGGCACTTGTATTCAGAAATAACTTAAGAGTAAGTAAGACAAGTCTTCTCTTCAAAAGGTCACAATTGATGTGTTTTTCGTCTGCTTTGCTATGCCGGGGCTCAAATTCAGGTTCTTATACCTGTGAATTATGTATTTAAATTTTGAGCACATCCCTAGCCCAACCATATGTGGTTTAATCTGAAAAAATATCCCCATTTTAAAACTAGGGATAGGTGCCACTTAGAATCAGTTAAATGTGAATGAGAAGCAGATTGGAATCCCAGCCGCATAACCTTGAATGAGTTTCCTGCTAAATGCCTGATGCCTAAGAATAGAAACTAATAATAGAAACTACCTCTTGAGGTGGTTCTGAATATGCCAAATAATACGTGTAAAGTACTTACAGTGATATCTAGCAATTATGACCCATAAATGGGAGCTGTCATTGTTATAGAAACGTATAAGTGCAGGGCTGGCATAAAGAGGGAGTTTCTGAAAGTCAAGGAGGACAGGAACTTTCCAAGTAGGGGGCATGTTGAAATGGTTCTTACAGAGTTGGGAAAAGTTCAGTTAAGTCAGATAATAATTTCTTTTCTCTCTTTCTTTCTCTTTCTCTTTCTCTCTCTCATGTTCTCTCTCTCCCCAGGCCTTCATTGTTGTGATGACAAGGGCATTGCACACATGCTTGACTATTTTGCTGGCCCCTTTCAGTGTAGGGCTGGCTCTGTGCCTGCAAAGCAGATTGCAATGCTCACACAAGTGGCCATGGTACATGCTGAGGTCCACACTTTTTAGTTGTGGAGCTTATGCATACTCTGGTTCTACAACTGTGTGTGTATGAGAGAGAGAGAGAGACAGAGACAGAGACAGAGAGAGACAGACAGAGAGAGAGAGACAGACAGAGAGAGAGAGAGAGAATGTGCGAGAGAGAGACAGAGAGAGAGCAAGCAAGAAACAAACTGTTGCTTCCCAGTGCTCACTAGGTGGTGCACTTCCTGGCATGGTATTTACACATCTGTTCTGTTCAGTGGTGCTTGCCAGGGGTTTCTTCCCCCTTTTAGTTGCAGTATTCACATGCCTACCTGCTCACTGTTGGCAATACTTGGCTTCAGTTATGAGCAGCAGTTGTTAGACTCAGGCAGATTCTTTATGCTTTCCTTCTTTTCACTTTTATGTGTTCCAGCCTACTTTCCAGGAGCTTCTGGTTGGTTTTGATTATGGTACCATACTTTTCCAAATTAGGTGTTAACCAGATCTTTCCCTCCCTCCTAATGTTTGCACATCTTGGATATATGTGGATTTTCTAAGTCAGTCCTCAAAAGCCATTCTTTCTTTAGTTTTCGGGGGGACTAGAGCATAGAGCATGAGATTGGTAACCAGAATTATGTTAATGAAGACTTGACTTAAAAATAAGAAAGATGAATTCCATTTAATGTATTATCTGTTTCAGGCACCTTTCTAACTCTGGTCTTTAAACAAGTATTCTTGTCTACAGTTTGATAAGCTCACTGGTGGACAATTATATATAATTGAAAGGGCTTTGAACATACCGATTGAAATACTTGTATTCAGAGTTGGGTTGCTAGTCCCAATGCCAGGACCAACCAGAGTTCATAGGACCCCCATGCACACTGACGGGCCAAACTCTGAGCTGCCTGATAAAATAGTATTTATTGTAGTGAAGCATTGCTCCCTGTAGACTAGTCCTCTAATTTGAAAAGCCCCAAATGGCTAATTTTTAAAGGTTCCCACTACTTTTTAGCCAAGATCTGCCAGTCTGGGAGGAATTATATAGTAGACCTAGTCCCATCCCCACACCCTGCCATTTGTCAGTCTTTTCAGAGCAATCCTTCCTCCTGAGGGAGCTTATTGTATTCTGCACAATCTGTACAGCTATTCTCAGCAGCTTTAAGAGTTGTTTTGTCTCACGAACAGTGAACTTTAATGTTTATCTCTTAAACTGCCTTGCCAAGAGGGATCGTAGCAGACAGTCACAAATAATTTTGAGCTGAATACATATGCTGAGCTACACACTAGGCTAAAGATGAAACCAGTCCTTGTTCATTTAAGCTCTTAGAGAACCGAGTGTGCCATTGGTGCCATACCACTCCACATCCATTAAAGTGGCTATAACCAAGAAGACAGACAAAAATAAGTGCTGGCAAGGAGATAGAGAAATTGGATCCCTCCTATGTTGCTGGGAACATAAATGAGTACATCCACTTTAGAACTTTAAATGTTAAGTTTAGTCACAATATGTTTATGGTAATTGTTGCAATTCCACTCTTAACGGTACCTAAAAAGAATGAAAATATAGACCCTCGCACAACCTTCAGTATCGACATTTATAGCATTATTCATGATAGCAAATAGTGGAAACAGTTGAAATCACCATCCATACATAAATAGTTTGTAACCATAAAGTAGGATATTATATGACAAAAGGAGCTACAACATAGCTAAGACCTTTTTAAAAAGTACAGAGTGAAAGAAACCATATAAGAGATCATAAAACAGGGGATGGGTGGTCCAGAGCCATGGCACAGCGGTAGGGCATTTTCCTTGCATGTGCTGACTAGGACAGACCGCAGTTCCATCCCCCAGCTTCCCACATGGTCCCCCAAGCCAGGAGTGATTTATAAGCACATAGCCAGGAGTAACCCCTGAGTGTCACTGGGTATGGCCCAAAAACAAAACAAACAAAAAACAAAAAAACAGGATGGTGAGTTGAGTGGGTAGTGATTACTATAAAGGCATTTCTGTCAGTGGGGGGAGAAACTTTTCTTAAATTTTATTATGAGCAGAGTTGTATAGCATTACTTTTTGTACTTTAAATGGTTAAATTTTACCATGTGTAAACTATATCTCAGATTTAAATATAGTTGGTAGTGTTTATCATATTGAGTGAAGTCAGCCAGAAAGAGAGAGACAGATACAGAATGATCTCTTCTATGTGGGAGATTAAAACCATAGTCAGGAAATAACAAATGGCCAAAGGCAACAGAACCTAAGAACTGGTCTACAGAACTAAGCTTACCACAGGGAGGATTGGGGAGATTCTGAGACAGTGGTGTAGGGAAGCAGATACTCTGGTGGCTGGATGATGGGAAAAGGGGTGTTAGAATACTGCATGCATGAAACCCTACTATCAGCATTATAATTCGTGGTATCAAAAATAAAAATTCGTTTTGTTTTGTTTTTGTTTTGGACCCACACCAGGTGATGCTCAGGGGTTATTCCTGGCTATACTCTCAGAAATCACTCTTGCTCAGGGGACCATATGGGACACCAGGGTTCAAACCCAGGTTTATCCTGGGTCAGCCATGTGCAAGGCAAACGCCCTACTGCGGTGCTATTGCTCCGCTCCCCCAACCCCCTTTCCTTATTTTCAAAAGTAATTTAAAGAGGGGCTGCAGAGACAGCACGACAGGTAAAGCACTTGCCTTGCATGTGGCTGACCCTTTAAAGAATACTTTGGGGGCCGGAGCAATACAAAGTGGGTAGGTAGGTTTTTTGCCTTGTAGATGGCCAACCCAGGTTTGATTCCTGGTATCCTAAATGGTTCACCTAAGCCTGCCAGGAATGATTTCTGAGTGCAGAGCCAGGAGTAAGCCCTGATTGCCACTGGGTGTGGCCAAAAAAATAAATAAAACTTTGTATGGTATGAAAACATCATAATTTGCTTGTTTTTGGTTTTTATGGGTGTCTTTATGGTACCTTTTGAGGAGTGAAAAGGAAGTAAAAGATGGGGGAAAGGAGTGTTATTATTTGCTTGTATGGATTACCCTTAGTTCTAGCATCTTATATGGAAACTCCAAAAGTAAACTTCTCAAAGTAACTGTGGTGTTTTTTCTTCCTAAATTATCTACTGCACATGAATAACAGGGAAGAAAGCATGAAGCTGCTTGCTCAAGAGTTCAGAACTTCACTCCTCCCATAACAGAATCTTTTGCATAACTATTACAGTTACTTGCATAGACATCAGTATGCTGATTTAATTAATGTACCAGACCAGTCAAAAGACACATGAAAAAATGCTCCACATAACTAATCATCAGGGAGATGCAAATCAAAACAACTATGAGGTACCACCTCACACCCCAGAGATTGGCACACATCACAAAGAATGAGAACAAACAGTGTTGGCGGGGATGTGGAGAGAAAGGAACTCTTATCCACTGCTGGTGGGAATGCCGTCTAGTTCAACCTTTATGGAAAGCAATATGGAGATTCCTCCAAAAACTGAAAATCGAGCTCCCATACGACCCAGCTATACCACTCCTAGGAATATACCTTAGGAACACAAAAATACAATACAAAAATCTCTTCCTTACACCTTTATTCATTGCAGCACTATTTACCATAGCAAGACTCTGGAAACAGTCAAGATACCCTTCAACAGATGAATGGCTAAAGAAACTGTGGTACATATACACAATGGAATATTATGCAGCTGTCAGGAGAGATGAAGTCATGAAATTTTCCTATACATGGATATACATGGAATCTATTATGCTGAGTGAAATAAGTCAGAGAGAGAGAAAGAGAGAGAGAGATGCAGAATGGTCTCACTCATCTATGGGTTTTAAGAAAAATGAAAGACATCCTTGCAATAATAACTTTCAGACACGAAAGAGAAAAGAGCTGGAAGTTACAGCTCACCTCATGAAGCTCACCACAAACAGGGATGAGTTTAGTTAGAGAAATAACTACGTTTCGAACTATCCTAATAATGAGAATATTTCCAAATAACGAGGGAAATAGAAAGCCTATCTAGAGTACAGACAGGGTTGGGTGGGGAAGAGGGAGATTTGGGACATTGGTGATGGGAATGTTGCACTGATGATGGGTGGTGTTCTTTACATGACTGAAACCCAAACACAATCATGTATGTAATAAAGTTGTTTAAATAAAAAAGTTAAAAAAAATGTACCAGGCCAGCGAGAGAGTTCAATGGGCTTTATTTGATAGAGGCCTGGGATTAATCTCTATGTGGTCCTGGAGCAATGCCCAATCATAGAGCCAAGAGTATGCCTCTGTGCACTATTGGGTACATCCCTCTCCCAAAAAGGCAAAAAAATTATTTTAATTAAAAATTGAAATGTAGGGGCCAGAACAATGTTGCAGGGCATAAGGTGTCTGTCTGCCTTGCACATGCTAGCCTAGGATGGACCACAGTTCAATCCCCAGTGTCCCATATGGTTCCCCCAAGCCAGGAGTGATTTCTGAGCACATATCCAGGAGTAACCCCTGAGCATTACCGAGGTGTCCTCCCCCCCCAAAAAAAAATAAAACAAAAATAATTTTAAAAAAATGAAATGTAGGGGCTGGAGAGCTATCACAGTGATGGGGCATTTGCCTTGCGTGCGGCAGACCCAGAGGGGGGTTGTGGGGACCTGATTCAATTCCCAACATTCCATGAGGCCCCCCAGACTTCCAGGAGCAATTTCTGGATGCAGGTCCAAGAGAGACCTCTGGGTGTTGCTGGGTGTGGCCCAGAGGCCAGTTGACCAATCAATCAATGAACTAATCAATAAATGAAATTTAAAGAAATAAAAATGAAATGTACAGTTGAGTGTCAAGACTTGGAAATTTATAATGAGTTCCTTGGGTACTTACCTTTGATTTTATATAATATGATGGACTTTGGGATGAGAGAAAGTAGGTGCAAACAGGGAAGTCAGGAGGAGATTGATAGAAGCTTTTTTTTTTTTTTAGATAAAGTAGAAAAGTACAGTAAAAGACATGACTCATTAATTAGTATTCGATTGATTTCATTGTGAATTTAAATTCAAATCATTCCTAAAGCCAGAGTGTCTCATTTTCATTCCTTTTCAGTTGGCTGTATTTAAGTTCTATAAATTTCCTGGAAGCTTGGCTTTTAGGGGTGTTTCATTGTATTCGTTCCAAATCCGCTTCTTTTTCTGGCACAGATACAGAAAAGTCACACTTCACTCGAGATCCCTCTCAGCTGAAAGGCGTGCTTATTCGCGCATCTTTAAAAAAAAGCACAATGGGATTTGGCTTCACCATCATCGGTGGGGATCGGCCTGATGAGTTCCTGCAGGTGAAGAATGTGCTGAAGGATGGGCCTGCTGCTCAGGATGGGAAGATCGCTCCAGGTGACCTTCACTTTCAGAACTTCAAACAGCAGTAATCCCATCACGAAACTGATTGTGAAAATTATTTCTAAAGGAGGGGCACTAAATTATACAGATGAAGAAGCCAATTTCTTTACTAAAATAGTTTAATCTCTAAAATATTACATACTGATTTTGAGGAAGGGCAGGGTATCTTTTTCTTTTGAATAACTTAAAAAGATACTGAAGAGAGTTCGTTCAGAATTAGCCAAGCGCATGCTTTGCAGGTAGGGAGCTTAGGTTCCATCCCAGGCACCATATGCTAAAACATCTCTTAGCTATTGCATATGCTGTTAGTATATCATAATCGAGATTCAGGTTGTCCCCTGAACACGTCGAGGACCAACTACCAAACAGTGCCTGAGCACTGCTAGATATAGACCCCCACAGTGCCCCAAACACAAAAAATTAATAAGGCATTTCTTCAAAAAGTGGAAAATTAACTCTTTTGCAGTAGCAAGCCAGAGGTTTTTTTTTTTTATTGATTTCAGAAAATGATTTTGTTTGATTCTGTCTATGTGTAGAGGAACAAATAGATATTTTGTTTTCCAAAAATCTCTACTTGATAATCATTAGAAATTTTTACATGGCAGGAAGTGTTTAAGACTTATGAACTAGAAGAAGTTTTAGTTCACAGAAGAAGTTCTGATCATAGAGACATTGAGCATTTTTTTTTCCCAGGAAGATTTTAATTTTGCTATGAGATTGCTTCTTGCATTAGCTTGCTTGACTTTTCTGTTTTAATCATTGGTACTTTTGATCATCACTATAGAATCAACTTAAAGAGGTGGATCTCTCATACTGTGCTTTTTAGAGACTTGGAACAAAACACTTTAGAGATTAAAGTTAGTAGTAAGGATTTTTCTTTCAGTTCTTTTTGACTTTTCATCACTTTTTCTGAGACATATCTATCACTTAACTATTATGCATGGTATTAGGATTTCATAAAGAGGGTGAAATTTATCTAGAACTAATATCTAATTTGGATAACAATGAGAACATTTGGGACACTTTAATCAAGGGAAGCAAAATCAGAACTTTGTTTCTAATTCCTCTGATTTCTTTATCTTCTTAGATTATGGAAAGACTTTTCAAAGTCTAACATTTGTTTTGAATACATCATGTTGATTTTTTTTTAGCCTACCTATAATCAGCACAAATGGAAAGCACCTTTATTTGGCAATAATCTTTGAAATAATTATATTCAAATAAAAACAAACTTATGAGACATTATAGGACACTTTTTAAAGCTGCATTGGGAAATTAATAACTAACGAATGTCAAGCAGTCATAATTCTGCAACCAAGTAAACAAAGTAGTGTTAAAGGATACAGCCAGGGGGCCGGAGAGATAGCATGGAAGTAAGCATTTGCCTTGCATGCAGAAGGACAGTGGTTTCGATTCCCGGCATCCCATTTGGTCCCCAGAGCCTGCCAGGGGCGATTTCTGAGTGTAGAGCCAGGAGTAGCCCCTGAGCACTGCCGGGTGTGACCCAAAAACAAACAAACAAAAAAAAGATAAAGCCAAGCTTTGCAAGGAGGAAGTCAGCTGGTTTTTAAGTGTCTTAAGAGTACCATTCCAGGGCCCGGAGAGATAGCACAGCAGTGTTTGCCTTGCAAGCAGCCAATCCAGGACCTAAGGAAGTTGGTTCAAATCCTGGTGTTCCATATGGTCCCCCGTGCCTGCCAGGAGCTATTTCTGAGCAGACAGCCAGGAGTAACCCCTGAGCACCGCTGGGTGTGGCCAAACAAAACAAAACAAAAAAAGTAGCATTCCTTGCTTATGTAGATCATTTTTTGTCACTTGTTTTCCCTTTTGAAGTCTGAATTACTTGAAATTATTATTTTAGTAAGTCAACAGTTTATAAAAAAAAATGATATTGAAAGGAAGTTCATTCATATGTTAGCTTCTAATAGTCAATTATTCAATGCCCGAATGAAATTTTAAGTACATTGCAATTATTGACTCCTTAAAATCAAATAATTAGGTGGTATTTAAAGAGTGCCTATTGTACAAGCAGCCAATAGAATTCTGTTACTTACAGAATATGCCTAGAGTATAATTCTTAGATAAGATTCAGGATATCCTGACAATAATAATATAAATCTTCAGTTATTTCATTTTTAATATTTCACTTGAGCTTGAAGCCATAACCCTTTGTCACAAAAGTAGTAAGATTTGGGTTCAGAGAGTAGTACTGGAGTTAAAGTGCTTGCCTTGCATGCAGCTGACCCTGGTTGGAATCCTTGGCACCACCTCGGGTCTCCCTAGTACCTCTAGGGATCACTCTGGAACACAAAACAATGAATAGCCACTGAGCACTGTCAGACATAGTCACAAAACAAAAGAACAAAGTTTTTTTTTTAAAGATTTTATACATGTGCATATTCTTTTTAGAGAGGAAAACTGAAAGGAAGATGAAAGATGTTTAAAAACTATATTTTCAACAGTTAATGAATACTAAGAGATTTCTTAGAAATTGATTTGGGACAACTGGCAGGACTAGGGTTTGAACCCATGGACTCAGACGTGGTGTGTATACTCTATTATTGAGCCCCAGCCCTGTGAGAGGGTTTCGTATAATTTTAATTTAGATGTTATACTTAAGTTATCCCCCCAACGAGATTGGTTTATATGTGTGTTTGGGGCCAGACCTGGTGGTGCTCAAGGGTTACTCCTAGCTTTGAACTCAGGAGTTACTCCTGGCTGGCTTGAGGGACCATATGGGATACCAGGAATTGAACTCAGAACAGCTGTGTGCAAGGAAAATGCCATACTATCCACTAGTCCTGTGACTGTTTTAATATTTTTAAATGTGATTATGTTTCACCAGGTGATGTTATTGTAGATATCAATGGCAGCTGTGTCCTGGGTCACACGCATGCAGATGTTGTCCAGATGTTTCAGTTGGTACCTGTCAATCAGTATGTAAACCTCACTTTATGCCGTGGGTATCCACTTCCGGATGACAATGAAGATTCTGTGGTGGACATTATTACTGCTACTCCTGTCATCAATGGGCAGCTATTAACCAAGGGAGAGACTTGTGTGAACACTCAGGATTTTAAGTCAGGAACAGTGGCTCTGGACCAGAATGGAAAATCAGTACACACCTTGACCATTGATCGTCACAATGGACCATCAGATCCCAGTGAGCAAAGAGCATCTCTGGCCTCCTCAGGGAGCTCCCAGCCCGAGCTTGTGACTATCCCTCTAGTGAAGGGCCCGAAAGGCTTTGGGTTTGCAATTGCTGACAGCCCCACAGGACAAAAAGTGAAAATGATCTTGGATAGTCAGTGGTGCCAAGGCCTACAGAAAGGAGACATAATTAAAGAAATTTACCATCAAAATGTGCAGAATTTAACGCACCTCCAAGTGGTAGAGGTGCTGAAGCAGTTTCCTGTTGGTGCAGATGTGCCATTGCTAATCTTGAGAGGAGGTGAGTAAAAGTCCAATAAGGCAAACTCTACATTGTTCCTGTGTTTCTGTCCATTAATTGTCCTTCTTTAGGGTCAAATGCCTCTCTTCCCAGTACACTTAACTGGTAATTGGTGTGTCTTTTCCTTAGTTTCTAACTGTTTCAGTAAGCAATGTCTTTGGCAGCACTTTTTTTAAGCTATTAGTGGTTTTACCCGTGTCCATTATGGGGACCTTCTTCCTCTTAGTTCCTTTTAAAATCTGATTTATAGCTTTCCTGATTAGAGTTACAGCATTTTGTTACCTCAAACAAACAAAATGCCTCTGAATTAAATTTTTTTCTGTTGATGACAGTAATAGAAATTGACTCTTTCAACCAGGGGTACTTCATCTGTATCTCTGTAATGTACTAAAGATGTTTTCAAAGAGCTAACAGCTCTGTGAATAAGCAAAATGTTGGATAGGGTGTTAATCTGTTCCGTAAAAGCAATCATGATAGCTGGTGCTCATAAAGCTTTTATCTTAAGCATTAGAATCTGTCTGGAAATGTTAATTAAGCCCCATAGTGCTCATGCTAGAGACAGTTTTTATTTTCAAGGTCATCAGCTGACTTGAACTGCTCCCCAGACATTAAAAATTCAGTTCCAAGGACTAATCACAAAGCTGCATTTCAATAGGCCATTTAAATCTCTACCTATGAAGATTCATAGTTTAAAGAATAAAGTGAGCCCTTCACTTTTTATCTCTCTGACATTTTATTTTCATTTTTGAAGCAATTGAACAAGTTAACCTCTTCGGGGTATTTCCTTCAATCTCATTTCTTTGAACCATTTTGTTTTACGTCTGGGTCAGACAAAATTTGGCCCAGTCATCCTAGGTTTCAGTAGAAGTTAACATATGCCAGATTTGGTGTCACACTAATTTGATGTCAATTTTCTGTCTTACTGCTATGAACTTTTGCATTATAGGAAAGGAAGTGAATTGTGAATCATTCGTTTTCCTGGTCCATGTAATAGCAATAACATTTATGCCCTCACATATTATACAAATGAGATAATAGATGTTTAATGCCTGGTATTACAAGATGTGGAATTTACAAATCTACTAAAAGTTGAAGCTAGTTTTAGTAAAACTTTAGCAATATGTGTAGTATGAAAATTATTCCTCTGTTTTTAAACTTCAGCTCTTTTTTTTTTAAAGGTCCTCCTTCCCCAACGAAAACTGCCAAAATGGTGAGTATACAATGGCCCTAGCACACTTCTTCCAAACATACCAAGAGAGATGCTGCCATGTTGTCTTCGATAGGAGCAGTTCATGGTTGTGGTGGTGGTGATGATGCTCAGCTGAGAGACGCTAAGGATATATTTCCTGGGCTGGTGTCAAACTGAAAGGAAGCATGTGAGCTACCAAGCGGTGTAATCTCCTCTATAAGGATTCTGTTGGATAGCTTGAGGCCTGTCCTACCAAGTATCTTGTCCTGTCTAGTCTAGGTGGACACATCTGAGGTTTATTTAGTGGTTCTTTGCTTTCCTTGTATTTTAGAGGAGCAAGGTGTAAAGAAACTCTAAAGAAGCTGAATGTCTGGGCAGATAATAAACTTTCGTTTCCTCCTTGGTACCCAAACAGAAGGCCTAGTAGTTTCACTTCATTTCATGGGGACTCAGAAAGACTTAAAGCAGCACTGTCCACCTTTTTCTATCTGAGGATCAGGGAAACAAAAGAAATATTTTACATATTGATGTGAAAACACCTTTTGACAATAAGAACATGTATGTATCTGCACAGCTACATGATTCAGGTAAATCAGGCATTAATGAGGACTTTTTTTTTTTTTGAGTTTTTGGGCCACACCCAGTGATGCTTAGGGATTATTCCTGACTATGCACTCAGAAATCTCCCCTGGCTTGGGGAACCATATGGGACACCAGGGATTGAACCATGGTCCGTCCTAGGTTAGGGCGCGCAAGGCAGACGCCTTACAACCTGCTCTATCGCTCCGGCCCCAAGGTGCAATACATTTTTGGTAAACAAGACATATCTGTAGATCAGCACTGGTTCATGGATTAGTGGTTAAAAACCTATGTTCTAGAATAATTGGGGTCTGGCCTCAATAGGCTTGTTATCCAAGGAATTAGGCCATGAGAAAGAATTTTTATTGGTATTCTTTACTCAAGTAGCCTATTTTTAAGGACTTACAGGGAGAGAATAAGAGCTAAAGAGGATGGGTGCACCAGTACTGGTATGGGTGCAAAGAGAAAAGTACTCTTATTCACTGTTGGTGGAAATGGCGACTAGTCCAGCCTTTTTAGAAAACTATATGGGCATTACTGGAAAAAAATAAATAAAAGGAATTGAGCTTCCATTTGACCCAGTAACACCACTTCTTGGCATATTCTTTCCAAGGGTTCAGAAACAAAATGAAAAAAAAATATTTGCACCCTCTGTTGTAGCACTATTTCACAATAGCCAAAATCTAAAAATCCAAGTGTCTCAGAATAGATGGCTGAATAATGAAACTATAATTACACATACACAATGGAATACTTACTTTGCCATAAGAAAAAGATAAAGTCATGAAACTTGTACCTACATGGAGTGACCTGGAGAGTATCATGCTGAGGGAAGTTAGAGGGAGAGAGGTGGACACAGAATGATCTCTCTTATGTGCAAGATATAAAGAGATATAATAGTGGAATAATGAATGCCCAAAGACTATGGGAACAAAGAACATGAGAACTGGTATTTAGTAGGAAACAAGCCCCTTGAGGGGGCTGAAGGATGTTGGGGAGAGGAGAAACGGAACCAGGGGTACACCTATGGCAGAGGAAAGGATTCAACCAGGAAGAGAAGTAGTGCTGAAAGGTTTCCAGTAAAGTGTCATGTTTGCTATCCTATTAGCAACAATATTGTAAACCACGGTGCAAAAACAATTTTAAAAGTGCCTCTTATAGAAGCATAGTGGTGGGAGGTGGATGAAGATGAAGGGATCTGTGTTGAGACATTGTATGTCTGAAACTCAATTGTGAAGAACTTTGTAATATCACGGTGACTATATAAAAGATTAAATTTTATGGGGCCGAAGAGATAATACAACAGTGTTTGCAAGCAGCCGATCCAGGACCTAAGTTGGTTCGAATCCCTGCGTCCCATATGGTCCCCTGTGCCTGCCAGGAGCTATTTCTGTGCAGATAGCCAGGAGTAACCCCTGAGCACCACCAGGTGTGGCCCAAAAAACAAAAAACAAAAAAAGATTAAATTTTAAAAAATAAAGAAGATGAATGCACCTGCTACTGTTATTGTTAAGGAAATGGTGACCTGCACATGTTTTATTAAATGTACACCATTAAATGGGTAAAAAGACAGTTGTGTACAAAACCTTAGTGTAGTTTTCACTTGCTCGATTTGGCAGCTGTCATCTCACAGGAGAAAGACGGTCAGTTTCAAGAACTGTAAACTGTAAAATGCTATTAAAGCAAAGAGCATCAGCTAGAAAAGGGACTTAGCAAATTTATGGCTTTATGGATCAAAAGGAAAGATTCACTCCGCACTTCACAGTCTGTTACTTAGATCCAGTGAGGGCAAAGAGTCATTTCTGCCTTTCCAGAGAAAATTGTGCTGTTTCCCCACATTTCTCTGCTTCTTATGGTAAATAGTCTTCACTCCTGGGCTACCATATTTGTTTCCTAAGGGGAAACTAATGGATTTCCTGTTTCTGACAGAACCCCAGGGTGAAGGCTAACCTGGCTTCCCTGTTACTTAACAGGATATGGGTCAGTGAAGGTTACCATTAATATAGCACTGTCCTCCATCAGTCCCTGAGGAACTCTGTTCCTGTAATCTAGTCAGCATTGTTATTTTATCAGTAATGTCTGTATATCGCTCCTCACACTATTTCACAATAACAAGCAGCCCTCAAAATCATCCATTGTTTTCTTAGAACATTGATTTGATTTTATGGAAACATTTGTTATTAGTCATTTGGCTTTACTATTTGTGGTAAAGTTTTTATCTGAATAAGGATATTTTGAAAATATACCACTCTCTTTCCTGATCTGTTTGCCTGGCTTAGTACATTCTCCCTGTATTATATTAGAATTGGCCAATAGAGTTTTCACATTGTCATCCTTATAATCTAGAATAAATACTTCCTAGTTTGTTTTCTTAGAAAAAACTTTATCTTTTTTGTTGTTGTTTTGGTTTGATTTTTGGGTTTTAGGCCACACCTGGCAGTGCTCAGGGGTTATTCAGAAATTGCTCCTGGCAGGCTCCACATCAGATGCTGAAGATTGATCCCCGATAAATCCCGGGTCTTGCAAGGCATTTTCACTGATAATTAAAATCAGTGAATGGGAAGGATGAGTAGGATATGGCTTATCAAAAATTTTATGAAGGGAGCCAGAGTGGTAACGCAGTGGTAGGGCTTTTGCCTTGCATACCGCTGACCAGGACGGACCTTGGTTTGATCCCCAGCATCCCATATGTCCCCCAAACCAGGAGCGATTTCTGAGCACATAGCCAGGAGTAACCCCGAGAATCACCGGGTGTGGCCCCAAACAAAACAAAACAAAAAGAATTTTATGAAAGGGGCCAAATAATAGCATAGAGTGTGTTTTCCTTGCACGCAGCTGACCCAGGACCAGCCCAGGTTTAATTCCCAGCATCCCATATGATTCCCTGAGCCTGACAGGATTGATTTCTTTGTGTGTGTGTGTGTGTGTGTGTGTGTGTGTGTGTGTGTGTGTGTGTGTGTGTGTGTGTGTGTGTGTGTGTGTGTGACCTGCGCCACCGCTCCAGCTTAAGGATTGATTTCTGAGCACAGAGCCAGGAGTAACCTCTGAGCACCACTGGGTGTGGCCCAGCACCCCCCCCCCAAAAGAATTGTATGAGAGCTTCCTTTAGTGTCCCCATTTATTTACTTGAGAAGGGCTGCTTCGTGTAGCACTCTGACCATCTTCTCAACATCCATTCGAGTCTTGTTGGAGGATGATGTCAGTTGACTTCATCATCACTTTTTCTGGTTCAAATTAAATTTTTAATATTAATTAATAATAATTAATATTTTAACCAAGTATACCTGAATGTGAATTCCTCTAAAACTAGAAAGATGCTGTGACATTGACTGTGCCATCCACACATCTGTACTATATTTCTGCACCTGTTTTATATATCTTATGAAATCACTAGTCAGTATTTCTCAAATACTAAGAAAAGGTCTTTTTCATTCCAGAAAACTGATAAGAAAGAAAATTCAGGAAGTTTAGAGGCCATAAATGAGACTCTTCCTCAGCCTATGCCTTTCCCACCCAGCATAATCAGGTCAGGATCCCCCAAATTGGATCCTTCTGAGGTCTACCTGAAGTCCAAGACTTTATATGAAGATAAACGTAAGTAATTGTGGGATAGTTAAGGAGAATATGTCCTAAAATTAATTGGTAGTTTTGGTTGGTTGTTTTAGTACATTGGCTGTTTGTTTTAGGACCACAATTAGCTATTATTAGGGCTTATTTTTGGCATTATGCCCAGGGAACAATCCTGGTGGGGCACAGGAGACTTTATGGGGGGTGCTCAGGATCTGACATGGGCAGAGTCAGTCATGTGCAAGGCAAGCACCCTACCCACAGTACTATTTTTCCACACCCTTCATGAATGATTGAATACTTAATTCAGTTCCAGATGCCTAGAGTTATAAAGCATCTAAGGTACTTGCCTTACACACAGCCACCACAGGGCAATCCCCAGGACCCCAAATGGTCTCCCAAGAACCCAGGTAAGATTAGTAAGATTAGGGTCAGAGAGTAGTGTAGTACAGGGGTTAAACTGTTTGCCTTGAATGCAGCTGACCCTGGTTGGAATCCTTGGTACCACCTAGGTTCTTCCAAATACCTTTAGGTATCACTCTGGAGCACAAAACCATGAATAGCTACTGAGCTATTCACAAAACCATGAATAGCTACTATGTTGGACATAGTCACAAAACAAAAGAACAAATGATTCCTGACTGTAGAGTACTAAAGACTCTATTTAGTGTCTGTTAACTACCTGACATGATCAGACATAAGGTTTTGTTTGGGGACCATACCTGATGGTGCTCAGGGCTTACTCTTGGCTTTGTGCTCAAGGGTTACTCCTGGTGAGGTTTGGGGAACCTTTTAGAGCTCCAGGGATCAAACCTAGTTTAGTTACATGCACACCAGGTACCCTACTATCTTTCTAGTCCATGGAGCAGTTCTTTAAAAATCTAAATCTATCTATTAAGAAAAAAAGAAGAAACATAACAGAAAGAAAAAAAATTAAGGGATTAAAAAATACCCTAGGAGTATCCCATCTTTTTTGTTTTTACTATTGGGCCACATCCAGTGATGCTTAGCTCTTGGCTCTGCACTCATGAATCATTCCAGGGCTCTTAGGAGACCATCTGGGGTCCTGGGGATTGACCTGTGGTGGCTGTGTGCAAGGCAAGTACCCTACCCACTATACTATTTCTCCAGCTCTATACTGACCCATCTTTTAAACATTTTTTTCTTCCTGTTTTTCTATAACTCTAGGTATCTAGAATTCAGTATTTACTCAGTCATTATTTTTTAAAACTGTATTTAGTGTCTATTAACTACCTGATATCATCAGACATAAGCTTTGCATCCAAAAAGATGATTAACCGTAAGTGAAAAAGCAGATACGAAATCAGAGAAGGACAAATAAATTTACAAAGTACAGTGATAGAAGAATGTTTTGGGTAAAGTGGAATCAAAATGGGAAATGGTCCAGGACAGGAGCTATAGCACAGTGTGTAGGGCATTTGTCTTGCATGCAGTTGACCTGGCTTCAATCTCTGGCATCCCATATGGTCCCCCAAGCCTGCCAGGAGTGATTTCTAAGCACTGCCGGGTGTGGCTCAACCTCCTTCCTCCCCCACCCCCAAATGGTCTGTTGTAACAGTGTGGGGAGGAAGAAGTATCTGATTCATGTAGAATGCTGAGATTCAACCAAGTGTTACTTGGTGAAGAAGCATGTATGAGACAAATGAAGAGTACAAAGTGAAGGATTCATTTTCATCTTGACTGACACAGGAGGCAAAGTGCAGGAGCAGAATTTGTGGAGAATTTCCACCATTCTCGAGAGATTGGAATTGATACATAAAGCAGAGAGCACTGTTATTGGACTTGTGCCTTAGATAAAGTGGCCCAGCCTATACCGAAAAATGAAGTGTGCTGTTTGAGGAGTCACAAACATTCTTAGGCAGGAGCTTGGGTGCAGCTGAGGAGGAGGAGAGAGCCATGCAGAACAGAAACCCAGAGTCAAAATCAGTGCCTTCCAATGCTGCAGTCTCCAGTCAGATTGTGGCTCTAAGTAGGATGAATTTTTTCAATTGATTCTTAAGAAATCGAAGTCTACAATGGAAAAGATGTTTCTAGGTTGGAAATATTTTATGTCATTGATTTCATAAATGTTTTATGTCATTGACTTTATGTGGGACCAGTTGCAGAGCCTTATCTTGATAGTCCTAGGAGATAATCGGAAGGTCAGAAACTAGATATAAGCATCGCAAAATGATCATTTAGTTTTTAGTGTAATTGTGGAGAATTCCTTTGTTCACATTACCTGTTCATAACCTGTCCATTTTCAGTTACTGATATAAACTGATCATTACAATTATCTCAGGTGAGTTGGCCTAATGAGTCTTTCTATTTCTAAGGTTCTTTGGTTCTTATAGGAATAATTCATCAAAAGACATTGCTTCTAATGATAGTATTAGGATTGACCCATATATAGATAGCCATTTTTTCTATACTCCCTTGCTGTTCTCTTCTGCTTTCTTACAAATACTTTTGTCAATAACACTAATTTTTCCCAGATATAAAATTTTAATCATGAAGTAGTTTTCCCTGACTTAATATTTTGATGAATGCTACTGTTCTTTCAGCATGAGAAAGTTGGCCCCTGGAAATTAAACTGACTTTAAGTCTCACTCTACTATATATATAGACTTGCTTTTTGAGATGAGCAGATTACTTGGGACCTTGGTTATTTTCTGCAGACAATTAGGCTGTTACTTTTTTCTTGTTTATTTTACTTTAGAAGCATGCCTGGCAGTGCTCAGGGACCACTCCTGGCAGGGTTCAGGTGATCAGATATGGGGCTGGAGATTGAATCTGGGTCAGTTGCATACAAGGCAGACATCCTACACACTGTATGATCTGTCCAATGTTACTTATTTTCTTTAAGAATAATAATGGTCAAGGATGTAGCTCATCTGTACATCGCTGACCTGGCATATGTAAGGCTCTGAGTTTGATCACCAGCACAGCACTGCAAAACTTAATTTTAAATAACATCATTTTGTAGAATTGGGTTATGTAATCAGTTCATATGGAATGTTTTTTTTGAGTTAAAATTATTAGCTGAGGAGTAGAATTAAGGCCTTCAGAGGCATTCTAATTTGGCGGGGGGGGGGGGGGGGAGGTGTGTGGCAGGTTTGGGTCACATTCGGCGCACAGGGGTTACTTCTGGCACTGTGCTCAGAAATCGATTCTGGCAGGCTCAAGGGACCATATGGAATGCTGGGATTCGAACCGAAGCCCATCCTGGGTCGGCTGCTTGCAAGATAAATGTCCTACCACTGTAATATCTCTCCAGCCCCCTTTATAGACATTCTTTCCTTAGAACTTGAAGTATCTTCCCCAAGTATTAATGTAGGTACTTTTTATTTTTATGTATCAGATATTTGTACCTATTAAACCTAAATTGGTTAATTATGAACTAAATATTATAGTATTAATTAGAAAGTATTAGGAGTTAATGGTAAAACCTAATGCCAAGTACAGGAGGGTTATATAAATATTCCTAAATCACCTTAATATAAAGTTTTGTTTAGGTCTCCAAAGAAAGACTATGGTTAATTTTTTTGTAGTGTATTTGGATATAAATTGCCACATATATTGAAACCTTTAAGATTAAGGGTTCTGGGGCTGGAGAGATAGCATGGAGGTAAGGTGTTTGCCTTTCATGCAGGAGGTCATCGGTTCGAATCCCAGCGTCCCATATGGTCCCCTGTGCCTGCCAGGAGCAATTTCTGAGCATGGAGCCAGGAGTAACCCCTGAGCACTGCCGGGTGTGACCCAAAAACTACAAAAAAAAAAAAAGATTAAGGGTTCATTGAACTCTGTAATATTCTAATTATTGAACTTTCATAATACATCAATGTATTCATTTTTATTAATTTTTTTTTAGCACCAAACACCAAAGATTTGGATGTTTTTCTTCGGAAGCAGGAATCAGGATTTGGCTTCAGGGTGCTTGGAGGAGATGGCCCTGATCAGTCTGTAAGTTTAAATCTCTAGGAATTTGGTTTCTTCCTGTTGAAATGTTTTGTTATAGGGACTATACCTGGGTCCAGAGGTCAGAGAGCCTCTCCCCGTAATGCTCCATTTACCTGGCTGGTTTGTTTCAGGCATGATGCTGTAATGCTTGGGGTCCAACACAAGACTTCCTACTTTCCTGTTTATGCTCTCACACTCAAGAGAGCTTCCAAGTCGCTGTTACTGTTAGAGCTTTGAAGTGGCAGTTCATTAGTTAATGCTTGCTTCTTTTTTTTTTCTTTTTTTGGTTTTTGGTGTTTGGGCCACACCCGGCTTTGCTCAGGGGTTACTCCTGGCTGTCTGCTCAGAAATAGCTCCTGGCAGGCACGGGGGACCATATGGGACACCGGGATTCGAACCAACCACCTTTGGTCCTGGAACGGCTGCTTGCAAGGCAAACGCCGCTGTGCTATCTCTCCGGGCCCTAATGCTTGCTTCTTAAGGAGAGGGTTGAGCCACACCTAGTTGTTCTCAGGGTTACACCTGGCTCTGCACTCAGGCATCACTCCTGGCAGGGGCCCCAAAACAAAAACAAACAAGCAAACAAAAACTCCTGGCAGGCTCAGAGGATCATATCAGATGTCTGGGATCAAACCTGGATCTGCCACATGCAAGACAAATGTTTTACCCACATCTCTCTGGCCCCTGTTGGACTTTTTTTTAAAAAGGCTTTTTACTAGTAATTTTATTAATATGAAAAAAAAAACCTGAATTGATTTTTATTAATGATCAAGGCTCTAAGTTAACTTAATATAGCTGAAAGTAAAGACTGAAGGTATCAGTTTTCATACAGATATCAGGCTGAAAGTATTATCAATCTGAGGAAGTCAGCTAAAAATTATACAATAGTATGTTTACTTCCATTTATGCTTTAAGATTATTTTAAGTATTTATTAGCCTTTGCCCCTGTTAAACTGGTTTTAACAGGGTTATTGGTTGTTTCGTTTTGGTTTTGAGGCCATACCTGGCTATGGTAAGGGCTTAATCTTGGCTCCATTCCTCAGGATCACTCCTGGCAGTGCTTTGCTCCATAAATGGTGTGGGACTGAATTTGGGATAGCCACATACCCTACCCCCTATACTATCTCTCTGGTCCTGTTAAACTAGTTTTAAGACAGTTTCCTTCTCTAAGAAAAATTTAAAGTTCAGTGGGTCAGTACCTCTAGCCCATGTGTCCATAAGCAGATGGCATGAACTTGTGCATAAGATGGCACTTAGTCTTATTAGTGGGAGGGCATTTTCATGCTTAGTACTTAGCATGCCATTTCATCAGTTACCTTTTAAACTCGGAGAATGTGGCATAGTGTTTCTGTCCAGAAGCTGATGGAATGTGTTTACAAAGCATGAAAACCTATCATTTTATTTATACATGAGACTCACATAAAGTTGATTTGGAGAATAAATGAAAGAGGGTTTATTTTTAAGCTTTGTTCTTTGTTGGGATTGACAAAGAAGCTGTGCACTTTATAGAATTTCAGAACATATTTAAATTTTCTTTGTATAATGCTAAAAAAGACTTCACTATTAGCATGCTTGGAAGCTAGGTAAGTAACAATTATCTTTTAAAATGATAACCTTCTTTCATTCTGTATGAAGCATCTGATTTAGCTAGTATTAAATGCATTTTAATGATTCATATCAGTAGCAATTGGAACAATCATCAGAGACACAGTTTAAGGCAGGATATTCTACAAAGGACAAGTATAAGATCCTTTGGTAGGATCTTGGGTTAAATGGTTTCTAATGACATATGTAGTTTTGTTTAATTGCTTCCTATTTTGTTGATACTCCTTAACATTCTCTGACATTTTTCAAATATACCTCAAACAACATGGCATTTCTCCAAATTTGCCCATCTCCTAATGTCAAGTTTTAGTAACGGAAACAACACCCAACATTCTGAACCCCATTCAGTGTTTACTGCATTGGGATTTGGGGTCAAGAACCATTTTGCAATCCTCTGCTCTGCATTTCTGCTGACCACTGTGCATAATGAATGTGTGGAAAGAAATTCCAGTTGTAAATAGTGTGAAGAATGGGCCGTGTTTCCTGATGGCTTTCATTTTCAATAGCAGCTCCACAGAACTGCATTTTCAAAGTCTAATTGTGTTGTTGTTGTTGTTGTAGCCCTGAGTGTTGTGGGGTCTGTCTGTCTCTCGTTCTTTTTCTTTCTTTCCTCCTATACCTTATTTCTTCCCTTCCCCTTTACTTCCTTTCTTCCTTTCTTTTCCAAAGAGTATCCTGAAGAGATTACATACTGCACTTATTTGCACTTGCATTTTGGAAATGGGCACCTTATAATAGAGCCTTTCTAAACTATGACTTTTGGGGGCTGGAGCGATAGCAGAGTGGATAGGGCATTTGCCTTAGATGTGGCTGACCCAGTTTCAATCCCTGGCATCCCATATGGTCACCTGAATCTACCAGAAGTAACTTCTGAGAGAGAAGCCAGGTGTAAGCCCTGAGCACTGAAGGGTGTCGCCCAAAAATGTGTGTGTGTGTGTGTGTGTACATATATATATATATGTATATGTATATATATATATATGTGTATATATATATATATATAATTCTTCCTTGTCGAGCTGCAAACAACGTCACAGTTTGCAATGCACTGTTTGGAAGTCATTACCATGTCTGTTGACTTTAGTACACCAAACCACACTCCATCTTTCAGATATACATTGGAGCCATCATTCCTCTGGGTGCCGCTGAGAAAGATGGCCGGCTCCGAGCAGCAGATGAACTGATGTGCATCGATGGGATTCCCGTCAAAGGGAAATCACACAAGCAAGTCTTAGACCTTATGACAACCGCTGCGCGGAATGGCCATGTATTACTGACTGTCAGAAGAAAGATCTTCTCTGGGGGTATGTCCACTGCTCTTGTCCTAAGAAGCTCAAATAGAAACAATAAGACTTCTTTCACTTTTTCTATGACTTTGCTGGCTATTTTATTATTTTTTAAATATTATTTTATATTATATTTTTAGTTGAGTTCCCTATGTAGAGACTATTTGGTGTTATGCAGGCTTCCATTATGGAATGAGAGTGTAAGGTCAAATGAATCCTGAAATAGTAATACTACAATAAAAAAAGGAATGAAAGAACTCTTATTAATGAAGGCTTGCATTGTTGGGCTTATATTAATACTGATGATAGTCACCAACATAGTATTTAGATTGTAGTATCAGATTACATTTGTTTCTCAAAATTATTTGAAAACATCATTTTTCGGGGCCGGTGAGGTGGTGCTAGAGGTAAGGCATCTGCCTTGCAAGCACTAGCCAAGGAAGGACCCTGGTTCTCTCCCCCGGCGTCCCATATGGTCCCCTCAAGCCAGGGGCAATTTCTGAGCACTTAGCCAGGAGTAACCCCTGAGCATCAAAAGGGTGTGGCCAAAACAAAAAACAAAAACAGAAAACATTTTTCAAAGGAATCACACCTGGCGGTACTAGGACAGGATAGAGGAGTGGCATGTGTGTGTGGAACAGTTAATCCATCTGATAAATCTATCCATAAATTGCAGTGAGAAAGCCCATTTTATAAGGCAGATCCAATGTAGACAGCAAATTGTTCTCATATGCTGCCAGTCATTTTCTTAGTCCTGATACAGTGTCCACTCAGACATCAGGCCATGGCAGTAACTGTGCTCACTTATATATATTTTCTTATTTCTGGTTTGGGGGCTACTCCTGACTCAGTACTCTGGGTTCGCAACCAGTAGTGCTCAGGACCAAGAGGTATTGGAGCTGGAACCCAAACTTCTTGCACACAAAGCATGTGCTCTTGCCCTTTGAACTATGGCTCTGTCCACTGTTTTATTTAAAGCTGCATCTAATTGGTCTAATTAGATGTTTACTGTGTTGACTCACGTGATCTCATTTAAACTGTATTAAAATTACTAGTCAAGGTTTAAAAAGAAAAAAATCCTCCATTTAGAGATGGTATTTGCCTTGCAAGCAGCCAAACCAGGTTCAATTGTTGGTACTACATATGGTCCCCTGACCACAGCCAGAAGTTATCTCTGAGAGTAGGGTCAGGAGTAAGCTTTGAGCACCTCCAGGTATGTCCTATTCCCTCTAAAAATATAGAACTAATTTTAAAAAATGTAAAATTCTCACCAGAATTTAAGAAGGCCACACCCGGTGACACTTAGGGGTTACTCCTGGCTCTGGGCTCAGAAATAGCTCCTGGAGAAGCCATCTTGGGTTATGCTGTTTTCAGCTGCCTGAGACTGGATTTCATCAGTGTTCCTGCTGGTGATCCCGCCTGCTTTCAGAGGTGGGTCTGGACTACACACACTGATACCTGCTGGTTTCTGCTGGGTGTCAGAAGGGCGCAGAAGCCATCTTGGGCCATGCGGTTTCCAGCTGCCCGAGACTGGATTTCATCAGTGTTCCTGCTGGTGATCCTGCCTGCTTCAGATCGGGACATACACATACACATACACATACTGATTCCTGCTGGTTTCTGCCAGGAGTCAAAAGGGTGCAGAAGCCATCTTGGGCCATGCGGTTTCCAGCTGCCTGAGACTGGATTTCATTAGTGTTCCTGCCAGTGATCCTGCCAGCTTCAGAGGTGGGTCGGGACATACACACATTTATTTCTGCTGGTTTCTGCTGGGTGTCAGAAGGGCACAGAAGCCATCTTGGGCCATGGTGTTTCCAGCCGTCTGAAACTGGATTTCATCAGTGTTCCTGCCAGTGATCCTGCCTGCTACAGAGAGTTCTTGGCTGGCTCCGCCCTCCTACTGTGCCTTAGATGACCCTGAGGACTTAAAGGGAACTCTTTGCATTGCTTGTCTTCCCTGAATACTTGAAGCTCTTCTCAGAGGCCTAGGAAGCGCACCCCCCACCCAAAAAAAAACTATCATCTGTGAGTATTGCCTGTGCATATTTTTCCACTGTCTTGTCTCCAAAACCTCTTGGGAGTGGGCTGAAAGGGCCCAAAAAATAGCTCTCCCAAAGGCTCATCCAAGGGCCGGAGTGCCAAGGAACTGTGTCTGACCATGGAAATTGGCTATCCGCAGTATTCTGCAGAAAGAAAGGTCCCCTGTTTGTGACGTCAGCCTGGGAAAATCAGTGCCTGCTCAGTGTTTACTGACTGTGAGGGTTGCCTATGTGTGTTTTTCCACTGTCCTGTTTCTGAAACCTTGGGAGTGGGCTGAAAGGGTCCCAGAAAAATAGCTCTCCCAGAGGCTCCAGAAGAGCATGACCCATCCGCTTAGCTTCGCAGCCCTGCACTCTTTCTAACCAGTGAACCCCACCACAACACGCAGAAAAAAATCACACTACAAGTGTGACAATGGGGAAACCTCGCAGGCAAACACCATGCACAGAGAATGAAACTGATAGCTCGGATAACCTAAAAAATCCCAACCATCTGATTAACCTCTCGGATAAGGAGTTTAGAGTAGCAATATGGAAGATGTTTGAAGAACTCAAAGCAAGCATAGATCGATCTGAACAGAACACAAAGACAGAAATCAGAAAACTCCAAACTGAAATAACATCTGAAAAACACGGTAGCTAAACTGAAAAACTCAGTGGATGGCCTCGCTAGCAGGGTAACAGCAGCTGAGGACAGAATCGGCGTGCTGGAAGATGAGATGCAGAAAAACTCAACACAGCAGATGAAATTGGAAAAGAACTTTAAGACAAATGATCAGGCAATGGAAAAAGTACTCAAGGAATGTGAACAGATGAAAATAGAAGTCTTTAATAAACTCAACAGAAACAACATAAGAATCATTGGAGTCTCAGAGACCCAGGTAGGAGATCTCCAGGAAGAATCAACTGTCAAAGACATTATCAAAGAGATACTCCCAGAATTAAAGACTACATGCAATCAAATCCTGCATGCCCGAAGAGTACCAGCTAAAAGAGACCCAGAAAAACACCCCAAGACACATCCTCATTACAATGACAAATCCCACAGATAGATATAGAATACTGAAAGCAGCAAGATCAAAAAGGGAAATTACATACAAAGGAGCATCCCTAAGACTTACAGCAGACATGTCACAAGAAACTCTCAAGGCCAGAAGACAGTGGTGGGATATTATGACAAGACTGAATGAAATGGATGCCTCACTGAGAACACTGCACCCAGCCCAACTCACGTTCAGGTTTGAAGGAAGAATGCATACCTTCATGGATAAACAACAGCTCAAAAACTTCACAGATGAAAAACCAGCCTTAAAGGAAAAACTGAAACGTCCACTTTAAGACAAAAGTGACCAACAAACTCAGCAAACTTATCTACAAAGATGACATTAAATCCTATGACAATCATCTCCCTCAATGTCAATGGACTAAATTCACCAATTAAAAAACAAAGTGGCAAAATGGGTCAAATAGATGAATTCAACCTTCTGCTGCCTACAAGAAACACTCCTGAATAGTCAGAACAAACATAGACTTAAAATCAAAGGCTGCAGGAAAATCATCCAATCAAACAACACCCTCCAAAAAGCTGGGGTGGCCATATTAATATCTGATGACACCAACTTTATACTCAGAAAAGTTGTCAGGGACAAAGATGGACACTATATACTAATTATATGCACCCAATGAGAGACCAACAAATTATCTAATACAATTACTGACAAATCTGAAAGAAGACATCAATAATAACACAATAATTGTTGGAGACCTCAACACGGCCCTGTCAACACTTGATAGGTCAACCAGACTGAAACCCAACAAAAACATACTAGCCCTGAAAAGAGTAATGGAAGAAAGAGGACTAGTAGATATATACAGGATACTACATCCCAAAAAACCTGGATACACATTCTTTTCCAATGTACATGGGTCATTCTCCAGGATAGACCACATGCTGACACATAAAACATACCTTCATAAAATCAAGAGGATAGAAATCTTGCAGGCTACCTATGCTGACCACAAGGCTCTGAAATTAGATGTGAACTACAAAGGGACACAAAAGAAAAACTTTAACACTTGGAAATTAAACAGCCTACTACTGAACAACCAGTGGATCCAAGAGGAAATCAAAACTTTCAAAACAAATGATAATGAAGACACAAACTGCCATAATTTATGGGACACAGCAAAAGTGGTCCTGAGAGGAAAATATATAGCTTTACAAGCACAGATCAGGAAGGAAGAAGGGGCATACCTGAATAACTTAATGATGCAGCTCATAAAATTGGAAAATGACCAACAAAGGGAACCAAAAATAGGGAGACAGAAGGAAATAACAAAACTGAAAGCAGAAACCAATGAAGTGGAAAACCAAAAAACAATCCGAAAGATCAACGAAAGCAGAAGTTGGTTCTTTGAAAAAATAAACAAGATTGATAGACCATTGGCAAAACTCACAAAGAAAGAGAGAGAAACCTGATAACCCATATTAGAAATGAGAAGGGGGAGATCACGACAGAAACTGCAGAGATCCAAAGGGTAATCAGAGACTACTTTGAGAAACTTTATGCTACTAAAGATGAGAACCTAGAAGAAATGGAAAAATTCTTGGACACATATAACTTTCCACAGTTAAGTAAGGAGGATGTAGCATATCTAAACACCCCCATCACTATTGAAGAAATTGAAATTGTAATCAAACATCTGCCCAAAAAGAAAAGCCCAGGCCCAGATGGATTTACTAATGAATTCTTTCAAACCTTTCAAGAGGAGCTACTGCCAATCCTAGCCAGGCTCTTCCATGAAATTGAAAAAATGGGTACACTCCTGAACAGCTTTTATGAAGCCAACATCACCATGATACCAAAACAAGACAGAGATGCTGCCAAAAAAGAAAATTACAGACCAATATCCCTGATAAATGCAGATGCAAAGATCTTCAACAGAATCCTGGCAAATAGCATCCAATGCATCATCAAGAAGATCATACACTACAACCAAGTAGGTTTCATCCCAGGAATGCAAGGATGGTTTAACATCCGTAAATCTATCAACATCATACACAACATCAACAAGAAGAAAAATAAAACTCACATGATCATATCAACAGACGCAGAGAAAGCATTTGATAAGGTCCAACACCCATTCTTGATCAAAACTCTCAGCAAGATGGGAATGGAAGGAACCTTTCTCAATCTAGTTGAAGCCATCTACCACAAGCCAATGGCAAATATTATCTTCAATGGAGAAAAACTAAAAGCCTTTCCTCTAAATTCTGGTACAAGACAAGGCTGTCCGCTCTCACCACTCCTCTTCAACATAGTACTGGAAGTGCTTGCTATAGTGATCAGGCAAGAAAAAGATATGAAGGGAATCCAGATAGGAAAGGAAGAAGTCAAGCTCTCACTGTTTGCAGATGACATGATACTCTACTTAGAAAACCCTAAGGACTCTACCAGAAAGCTTCTAAAAACAATAGACTCATATAGCAAAGTGGCAGGCTACAAAATTAACGCACAGAAATCAATGGCCTTTTTATACACCATAATGATAGGGAAGAGATGGACGTCAAGAAGGCAATCCTATTCACATTAGTGCCACACAAACTCAGATATTTTGGAGTCAACTTGACCAAAGACGTGAAGGACCTATACAAAGAAAACTATAAAGCCCTGCTCCAAGAAATAAGAGAGGACATATGGAAATGGAAACACATACCCTGCTCCTGGATTGGTAGGTTTAACATAATTAAAATGGCAATACTCCCCAAAGCATTATACATATTTAATGCAATCTCTCTAAAGATACCCATGACATTCTTCAAAGAAGTGGATCAAGCACTTATGAAGTTCATCTGGAACAATAAACACCCTTGAATAGCTAAAGCACTCCTAGGGAAAAGGAAAATGGGAGGCATTACTTTCCCGAACTTTAAACTGTACTACAAAGCAATAGTTATCAAAACAGCATGGTATTGGAATAAAGACAGACCCTCAGATCAGTGGAATAGGCTTGAGTTCTCAGACAATGTTCCCCAGACATACAATCACCTAATCTTTGACAACAGAGCAAGAAATCCTAAGTGGAGCAGGGAAAACCTTTTCAACAAGTGGTGCTGGCAGAACTGGTTAGCCACTTGCAAAAGAGCGAACAGAGACCCCCAGTTAACATCATGTACGAAGGTAAAATCCAAATGGATTAAAGACCTTGATATCAGACCTGATACTATAAGGTATATAGACCAACACGTAGGTAAAACACTCCATGACATTGAGACTAAAGGCATCTTCAAGGAGGAAACTGCACTTTCCAAACAAGTGGAAGCAGAGATCAACAGATGGGACTACAAGAAGCTTCTGCACCTCAAAAGAAATAATACCCAGCATACAAGAGCCACCCACCATGTGGGAGAAACTATTCAGCCAATACCCATCAGATAAAGAGCTAATATTCAAAATATACAGGGCACTAACAGAACTTTACAAGGAAAAAGCATCTAATCCCATCAAAAAATGGGGAGAAGAAATGAACAGAGACTTTGATAAAAAAAAAAAAAAAAGAAAGACAAATGGCTAAAAGGCACATGAAAAAAATGCTCCTCATCACTAATCATCAGGGAGATGCAAATCAAAACAACGATGAGATACCACCTCACACCCCAGAGATTGGCACACATCACAAAGAATGAGAACAATCGGTGCTTGCGGGGATGTGGAGAGAAAGGAATTCTTATCCACTGCTAGTGGGAATGCCGTCTAGTCCAACCTCTATGGAAAGCGATATGGAGATTCCTCCAAAAACTGGAAATTGAGCTGCCATTTGACCCAACTATTACACTCCTAGGGATATACCCTAGGAACACAAGAATGCAAAACAAAACCCCTTCCTCACACCTATATTTATTGCAGCACTATTCACAATAGCCAGGCTCTGGAAACAACCAAAATGCCCTTCAACAAACGAATGGCTAAAGAAACTGAGGTACATATACACAATGGAATATTATGCAGCTGTCAGGAGAGATGAAGTCATGAAATTTTCCTATACATGGATGTATATGAAGTCTATCATGCTGAGTGAAATAAGTCAGAGGGAGAGAGAGAGAGATGCATAATAGTCTCACTAATCTATGGGTTTTAAGAAAAATAAAAGTCACCTTTGCAACAATCCTTAGAGACAATGAGAGGTGGGCTGGAACTTCTAGCTCATTTCATGAAGCTCACCACAAAGAGTGGTGAGTGCAGTTATAGAAATAACTACACAGAGAACTACCATAAGCATGTGAATGAATGAGAGAACTGGAAAGCCTGTCTGGAATACAGGTGGGGGTAGGGTGGGACGGAGGGAGATTTGGGACATTGGTGGTGCGAATGTTGCACTGGTGAAGGGGGTTGTTCTTTACATGACTGAAACCTAATCACAATCATATTTGTAATCAAGATGTTTAAATAAAGAAAAAAATATTGTAAAAAAAAAGGAAGAAAGAAATAGCTCTTGGCTTTTGGGGGTCCATATGGGATTCCAGGGATCGAAACCAGATCCATCCCGGGTTAGCCACGTGCAAGACAAACACCCTACCACTGCGCTATCGCTTGGCCCCTCAAGAATTTTTTTTCATTGTAAAACTTTGAAAATGTCTCTTAAAATAAATCATATATTTTTTTTTTTTTGGTTTTTGGGCCACACCCGGCAGTGCTCAGGGGTTACTCCTGGCTGTCTGCTCAGAAATAGCTCCTGGCAGGCATGGGGGACCATATGGGACACCGGGATTCGAACCAACCACCTTTGGTCCTGGATCGGCTGCTTGCAAGGCAAGCGCCGCTGTGCTATCTCTCCGGGCCCTAAATCATACTTTTTTAATATAATTTTTCTATAACTCGATTTTTCCAGCAATAAATTCTAAAAATACTTCAGATTTTGTCCAAAACCAGGAATCAGATGAGGGGACACTGCTTTTTGTTCTTCATTCTATTAGAAATAAAGTTTTCTTGTGTGACTCAGCAGAAAAGTAGTTATCCGAAATTATTTCAGGAAACAATTGCAGAGAGATCTTGACTGGTGAGGGATCAGTGCAGCAGTTTTACAGCCATGTACATCTACAAGAAAAATCACATATTTGTTTTAATGATAATGTCCCAAAATAGTAAAATGGATCATATTTTTTATAGAGAAAGCAGCTGAGGATGAGAGTTCTCAAGCTGTTGTGTCAGCACAGAATGGATCTCCCCGCCTGAACAGGGCAGAGAATACTACTCGACCTGCTCCCCAGGAGGCCTATGATGTACACTTGCAAAGAAAAGAAAATGAAGGCTTTGGCTTTGTCATCCTCACCTCCAAAAACAAGCCACCTCCTGGAGGTAAGGGCCAAGACTGCTGTCTTCTATTCTCTCTTGGAGTGCCAATCTTCTTCCTCTTCCCCTTGGGCATGGGAAACTAATTGGGAATTACTGGTATGTTTAAAATGCCCTAAGACTCAACTTATTACAAAGCTGAACATTTTGCAAAATCAGGTTACCTGAATCCTTCCTCATAGGCTGCACAATTTTCTACCATGTCAAAGTCCATGAAACAGGTCTTGGTCAGCCCAGTTTGCTTCAAAAGTGGCAGTATATCATGGATCTGACCTAAAGGGTTTAGTGAGAGGACAATGCTGGATTTTTAAATAAGTGGGGCATAGATTTTTTAATTAGGATAAATTGTACATAGAAAGATTAATTGAATACTCAGAGTGGTTAAGAAGCAGAATAGATGACTGCCAATCACATGACTCAAATGTGTCTTGAGTTGTCCTTTCATTTACTTCATAACTGTCAAAGCTTAGTATTAAAACAACCTTTTTAGTATTAAGAGCATTTTTTTCATTCATATATTCTTCATTAAAAAATAAGTTTTTTTCATAATATTTAAAAATTTATCTTAATATTTGAACCACTTTAACAGAACGGTGTCATCTGGCAAGAATAGATGTATCTATTAATTTCCTCCATAAGAGGAGGGAACACATCTTTAGTGTGTTTGGGGTTGTTATGATTTACCAAATTATATATTTGTCTTTCTGTTTCTAAGGAATAGTCATTTTAAATATATAGTCCTAATGAATATGAAATGAGAAATAGCTAGTAGATATTTCTACTTCCTACTTATACGATAACTTTATTTTTTCAAGTCAAATGGTAAAATTATTTGACCACAGGAAAATGCTCCTTTGCTTCACCAGTGGAATTGATTGTCTCTGGGTTACTTAGATCTTTTTGCCTAGATGGTTACTCAAACTATAGTTTAAAAAAGAAATCAAATTCAGAAAAGTCTGGTTTTGTTTTTTGTTTTTTTTGTTTTTTTTTTTAATCCAATTCACAAAATCTTTGCAAGTGTGCAAAGGAAGAAGTTTCTGTAGACATGGATGAGTTATACTGTAGGATCAGGTCACTGCTCACTGTTACAAGTTTCCATTTTCCAAAAGCAGTTGCCATGGAAACACTTGGAACTAGAACTGCCACTGATGCTGTGCGGATGATTGTGTCAGAAAAATGAAAGGGAGCTGCTTATTGATGGATCTTAATGTTTCATTAGAAATAACCATTTATGAAATTCTTATTCTAGTACCATACTATAATCCAAGGCATTTGCCTGAACTTGAGGAAAAATCACCATTACTCAGAGCAATCATCATACCCACTTTTAATACTGAGGCTATTCATTTTCTTGTTCTACAAAAATTAAGGAAGAATTTGGTGTTCATAAAAACAAGCAATTTAGAGTAGTAAAATGAGTTATATATAAATATAGTTAAACATTTCTTATATGTAGTTAGAATTAAATTTTAGTGTGCTATACTTTTTAATGCTGTAATATCTAATGTATATAATATTCATTTATATTTAAGCATTTAGATTTATTTTTGAAGATAAGCGTTTAGGTCATTTTTAAGATAATCTAACAATGTTGAGGGCTTACTTCTGGCTCTATGCTAAGGGATCACTCCTGGCAGTCAAATACCCTGTTCGACTGTTTATAAGGCAAGCACATTAAATGTTGTGCGATCTCTCAGGCCTATTTTTAAATTAATGTTTGTGTTATCCTCCCAGACAGAGCTCAGGGGGCCTGGTGCCCATTCCAGGAGATATTTAGCCAACATGATGGTTCAGTGTAGCACTACTGGAGCCATAGGATCACACTCTACAGTACTTGAGGGAGCCATGGGGAGTCAGATATCAAGCTTGGGTTCTTGTACTCAGACCCTTGAGCCATTTCCCCCAAACTCCTCATTTATATTTAAATTTTAATAAGATTTTTCAGTTACTTGCTTAAATGATTGCTTACTACTCTGATTTTTGCTACTATAATGTAATTAGACCACTGGCTAAGTATCATGTAGTGTTGGGCTGTATAATCAGATAAGTTTGAATTCAAGCCCCCCTTTTGTCTTCATAACTATCTCATCCTGGACAATTTTCACTTCTCTCTTGTCAGAGGATGAAGACTGAAGGAGATAAAGCATGTGGAGATAAAGTCATAGCCAGAAATGTTAGCTGCTGGTGATAGCTTCTACCATTATCATCATTGTTATTTATTTGTTACTGCCTTCAATTTTTGAATAAAGAACTTTTAAAAGTTTATCAATACCTGAGTAATGAGATGGGAAAGAAAGCCCAATTAAAATGTAAGATTGAGGCAACAGTTCATGTGTGGCAGGAAATGAGTGTTTGCAGCTCATTAATTATCAGCCTGAACAGTAAATTAGACTTTGGTTGTCAATGAATTTTATATAAAGACACAAGTTTTTATTCACAGTGCAAAACCAGAATTGGTAATGCCACTGAAGTGCTAGTTAAAAATTTCACAAAATGCTGAACCCTGAAGGCATCCTTCATGGCCCACCTCTCAGAGAGGAAAATGGATCCTTTAAGCTTGCTGGAATTTTTCACTCACAGACAAAGGCTAATTTTTTTAAATAGCATCAGAGCAAAACAAACAAACAAACAAAAAAGGGGGCCAGAGCGATAGCACAGCGATAAGGCATTTGTTTGCCTTGCACATGGCCAACACAAGATGAACACTGGTTCGAATCCTGGCAACCCATATGAGCCCCATCCCCACCCCAGCCTGCCAGGAGAGTGATTTCTTAGCACAGAGCCAGGAGTAGCCCCTGAGCACCATCAGGTGTGACAACCCCCCCCCAAATAAATAGCATCAGAGGGAAGGTTTGACTCAGAAAGCTATTAGTGGAGCCATGAATATAGTTCAGTAGGTAGGGTGCTTGCCTTCATGCTGTCCTTCTGAGTTCAATCCCCAGCATCCCATGTAGTCTACTGAATGCACCAAGAGTGATCCCTACGCATAGAGCTAGAAGCAAGCCATGAGCACAGTTGGGGGAAGGAAGGAAAGATAAAAGGGAGGAAAAGAGGGAAAGAAGGGAAAGAGGGAAGAAGGAAGGAAGGAAGGAAGGAAGGAAGGAAGGAAGGAAGGAAGGAAGGAAGGAAGGAAGGAAGGAAGGAAGGAAGGAAGGAAGGAAGGAAGGAAGGAAGGAAGGAAGGAAGGAAGAAGTAAAGAGAAAGGAATGCAGGAAGGAATGAAAGAGGGAGGGAAGAAGGAAGAAAAGAAGGAAGGAAGGAAATGGTCTAGTTAAAAAAAATGCCCAGGAACTTGTCTGAATTCGGTCATTTTTTATAGACTTGTTCTTGACAAAGATTGGTATTCTGCTTTGTATATTTTCCTGGTGATATTTATCACAGAAGTGTTTCCAGTAATATTTCTCTACCAGATAGAAAATCCTGAGACTCTCTGTGTCTGATTTTGAAATATCATGACTTGCCTGCATCCCCTCAGCCCTGAATCTAGATTGTGTAAGGAAGGACTGAATGAATGGAGTACTTAGAAAAGACCTCGACTTTAGTGCAAAAGACCTGGATAGTTTTTGCTGTGCTGGCACTTTAGAGCTGTTTGTCTTTCTCTTACATACTTTTCAGTTCTGGTTGCAAAGGATTTCTTTGAGAAGAGGACGTTTTCTGCCCTGTCCTTTCTTTTCTGGAAAGAAATGTTTTAAGAACACAATAGTTATTTCAGCCACTTTGAGACATTTAGGCCAGATATTCATGAATATGAAAAAGTATGGCAAATGCCTGAGGCCTGGGATGGCAGCTTTGGAGGAAGGGGTGCTTACCTCAACAATCTCTGGACTGTGCAGAAAGTCCTTAGAGGTTCTCTTTGCTGTTCTGCATACTGGGCTCCCTCCCTTCTGGTCTGTTAATTCTTTTGTGGTATTTTTGCTGCCAGGGATTACATGCAGGGCTTCATGTGTCAACAGCATGGCTATGCTATTGAGTGACATCCTGGCATCTTAGTTCCTTTTTTTGTTGCTGTCTTGATGTTACTAAAATCCTTTGGCAATTTCTCTTGACCACACTGCTCAGACAAAGAGAGATGAACCCTCAAGACTTCAGAGGTTATTTATGTTTGATGCTTTCCCAAGGCAACACACATGCCTTTCCATGTTCCAAGTGGCTGAATGTTTTACAGCTCAGGGGATCTAGCATGAACACTGCTTGCGAGTAAATCTTTTCTCTGAAGGAAAATAGCTATGGTATTGATTGAGAAGGTGGCTACAGGCCACCATCTGAGTCACCAAATGGCTTCAATGTGCTGCTCGTGATTCAGCTTACACTGCCTGGCCCCAAATAGGTTCTGGTGTTTTTTTTAATTACTTTGCTTGTAAGGAAATTGGCCTGATACATCTCTGATGGAATTCAGAGCAAAGAGACACTTACTTCCAACACTGACTCTCAAGATAAAATCTCTCCAAATAATCCCAGAAGAGCCAGGGAAACAGCGTCATTCTCAGGACCTAAAGCATGGCTACAGCTATTAAATGTCCTATAGTCCATTCAGATCTGACTAGAAATGTGGCTGAGAAACTCAGTTTAGTCTGGAAATGAAATAGTCACGTGTCATCTTAAAATACTGCCCTTGCTCAGGGGCCAGAGCCATAGCATAGTCGGTAGAGCTTTTGCCTTGCACAAAGCCAACCCATGTTTTATTCCTGGTATCCCATGTGATCGCCCAAGCCTATCTAAAGTGATCCCTGAGTACAGAACAAGGAGAAAGCCCTGAGAATGCTAGGTGTGGCCTCAAAACAAAACTTTTTTCCCTATTCATAGTAATCAGTTATCAGGAACCCAAGTTATTTAATAAATTCATTGACCTAGGCAAGAGGACATTCTCAGAATATTGAAAGAACACTTTCTTTTCAATAGGAAGAACTAATATGAGGCCCATTATTAAATGGTAAAGGATACTTGACAGTATTTCCAGAATAAAATTCAGTGTACTCAATAATAAGAGCAGAGTGTCTCAATTATTAGTCTAGGAAGGCCTTTAGCATTTTGAGATAGAGATAGAGAAGAGCCCAGGGGGTCTTGGCAAATGTTCTCAACTCAGCTGGATGCACTGAGGGTAGGATTTCATCTATGGGCCAAATAATCTTACGCATTTAATGTTCCAATTTCACTCAGCTTTTTGAATTTTAAAAAGATCTGGAGGCATTTCAAAAGAAGAGAAATTAACATTGCCGTTAACTGTGAGTCATCTTAACGGTCAGTCATCATGTTGTTCTTGGATTTTTGGCAGTGGCTTGTGAGCCTCATACATGAATCTGCATTCACTCATATAGTCCTTTGTGGGAAGATACACCCCTTCAGCCAAAGCAGCCCTCGCTGAGGCAGTCCTTAAAATAACTCAAACCTGGTCAGTAAATTACTAATAGCAAGCCAGTCATGTTTGATCCAAGAGATGTTATCAGAGTTCCAGGGAGGTGCCTCAGACACAAGTTTGATGGTGGTAACATAAAAATGAAGGAGAGAAATAAGAAAATAACAGGTTTTATGCCATGACTCCAGATGTATAAAGTATCTGTGCCCAAATATGAAGATGTTTTTAATACTGTTGTTTAAGTTTTGTTTGGGGGCCTCACCTGGGAGTGCTTCGGAGCTACTGCTGGCTCTGTGCTCAAGGTGACTCCTGGCATCCTTTAGGCAACCATGTGGTGCCAGGATGTGAACTCAGGATTCCTGCACTAAAGCATATACTCTGACCCTTTGAGACTTCTCCTACCCCCTACATTTTTCAAGAATGTCTTTGATTATTTATGTTAAATTTTAAGATGATTTGATGTGATAATAAAAAAAAATTACAGGTATTCAGCATATGGTTGTTATAGCCAAGTTCTTCTGAACTCAATGAGAACTGCCAAGACCAAAAAATAAAAAGAGATGAACAGGAAATTTACTCCAAATTCACTAGCCTGGGCCAGGTCTCTCACCTGTGATAAGTGACTCTGAGACTATGATCATATATATCCCCTACAACTACATTCCAGGGTGTTAGGTAAGAGCAGAAAAAATTAGCTGCAGTTTGTAGTAAAACAAAAAAGCATTGCCCCGCTTCCTGATGACATGTAGGGAACACAATATATGGGTACAGTCAGACATGGAAAGGGGGAAAATGGTTTCTTAAACAGCTGAGGGCCAGGATAGACTTCCCATCACTTATCACAGAGTCAATACTGCAAATTCCTGTGACTAGCAAGGAATTAGAGTTGTGGAGGAGGTCATAAGGCCCAGAGAAAAGCATTTAACTCTTTACTCAGCCCAACAGTATGTGGATAAAGTTTACTTTACCAATATTTTATTGTGGTGGGCTTAAAGTCATGAGGTGGGCCTTCCAGTCCTCCTCTCTTTTGTCTTTGAGAATCATTGCACAAATGTCTTTTATTTTTCTCAAAACCCATAGATGAGTGAGACCATTCTGTGTCTATCTCTATCCCTCTGACTTATAATTTTTAATCCTGTTTCCCTCATAGTTATTCCTCATAAAATTGGACGAGTCATAGAAGGAAGTCCCGCAGATCGCTGTGGAAAGTTGAAAGTTGGAGACCACATTTCGGCAGTGAATGGGAAGTCCATTGTTGAACTGTCCCACGATAACATAGTCCAACTGATCAAAGATGCCGGCATCAGTGTCACATTGACAGTCATTCCTGAGGATGGTAAGGAGCCTGACCCTCCTTTAGGGGCCTGAGGGATACTATGCTCACAGAAAGCAGGTCTTTTCCCCCATTCACACAGTCATCATGGCAAGAAAATTATTTGTAGATGCTCCAGCCCCATTTTTTCTCTTTCTCACTGAATGAATGTCAAAGACAGTTTGTTATAAAATTGAGAGCATTTCAAGAAAACAAGCTGGTGAGTAGTGGCCATTTCTTTCTGTGAAGAAACAATTACCCAGAAGTAGAAAAGACTAGTAGTACTTTCAGAACTTTTATTTTAAAATAATGTCCTAAGTCTCCACTTGAATTCAAGAAAAATCTTCAGAAGAGATCAAAGTAAGTCACTATTGAACACAAGCCTTTGTTGAGAGCTATGCCTGAGTCTTTCTTGGGGTAGGCTCTGTCCCAGACAGCTTCTTCTGAAAAACGGGGTCAAAGGGAGTCAGGGGGAAGGAGGGGCTAAGAAATAGGGCATGAAATGCATTTGGCATCTTGCCTTTCTTTAAAGCTGCAGTCCTCTTGATTATCAAGACTTTCTAATCAGGAACCATTTGGAACAGAACTTTTTAATGTTCTTTGTTTCTGAAATACAAGGTAACCATTACATAATGTTCATTTCCATTTTCCTGATTTTGCAAAACCAGTGAGAAGACAAAAACTGCAAGTTGAGAAGAACCTGATTTTGACCATCAGGTTCCTTATCATTTAATGAATATGCCTTTCCTGTGTCCCCCAAGATATTATGCCCTGGTCAGCATTCACATCTTTGTTTTTTGTTTTGGGGCCACACCCAGTGACGATCAGGGGTTACTTCTGGCTACGTGCTCAGAAATTGCTCCTGGCTCAGGGGACCATATGGGATGCTGGGGATCGAACCCAGGTCTGTCCTGGGTCAGCCACATGCAAGGCAAATATCCTACCACTGTGCTATCACTCTGGCCCTAGAATTCACATCTTTGGCTCCTTGATTCTTTCTATTGTTTCTATTACCCACTCATGTATGCTTGTCCAGGGACACCTAGGGTTGTGTTCCAGCCTACTGCATAGAGCCAGGATCACAATTTAATGGCTTAATTCTGCTTTCCCGATACACATGAAAGTTATTTTACACACTCTATTCTTCTAAGTGTGTAGTATTGAGTCTAAGAAACAAATCAGATAATGTACATAAAAAGACATTTAGGATAGCCCATGTGCTTAGCACACACCTTGCCTGTGGAGGCCCTAAGGTACCTCTTTCTTTTTTTTTTTTCTTTTTTTCTTTTTTGGCCCACACCCATTTGATGCTCAGGGGTTACTCCTGGCTAAGCGCTCAGAAATTGCCCCTGGCTTGGAGGGACCATATAGGAGCCGGGCAATCAAACGCGGTCCTTCCTTGGCTAGCGCTTCCAAGGCAGACCTTATCTCTAGCGGCACCTCACCGGCCCCCCTAAGGTACCTCTTACACATTTTTCCCAGCCTCAGAAGTACTGCTGCTTGTCGTTCTGGTAGCCCAAATATCACATCATCAGGATAGCCCCTACAATAATAAAATTTTAAAGATAAATCACTATTATGGGCCAGAATTGCAGATAGGGCATTTGCATACCTGTGTTCAGTGGTCCTTGAAGTCCATCAGAAGTAAATCCTGAGTACCACCAGGTATGGCCCCAAAAAGAAAACCAATAAAATAACCCACTATTAAAGCTAAAGCAGAGCTTTAATACCAGAGCTCAGTACAACAGGTAGAGCACTTACCTTGCATATGGCCTACTGGGTTTGATCACCTGCACCCCCCATGGTCCCCTGAGCATCATCAGGAATAGTTCCTGTATGCAGAGCCGAGAGTAACCTCAAATCATAGACATATATGGCAGTAAATAAATAAATAAATAAATAAATAAATAAATAAATAAATAAATAAATCCCCTGGCCTTCAGCCCTCAGAATGTTTTTGCTGATGAAGACTTTTGGTGGTTGCTGACTACTCAACATGAGGGTTATGGAGGGTTGTTGGGGTGGCTGTGGCAATTTCTTAAAAGTTGACAACTGTGAAATTTGCTGTATCGATTGATGTTTCTAAGTGATTTCTCTGTAACAGGGCCATTAAAGTCAATCCTCTACACTTGCTGCTTATCAACAAAGTTTATATACTATTCTAAATCTTTGATGTAGTTCCAAATTATGTTACAACATCTTTATCAGTGTCACCTGAAGAGATTGCTTATTGATAAGAAGCAGTTCTAGGGCTGGAGATGTGGTACATGGAGTATGGCACTGGTCCTGCACTCAGCCTACCCCAGTTCAATCCCTGATACCACATATGGTCCACTAAGCATGGAGTCAGGAATAAATTCTAGCACTACCAGTTCTTAATTCCAACTGTTCCACACTAAACAACAAACAAGCAATTCACACACCTGGTAAAATTTAATCCTGAGGTTGACACATTATCAGACACATTTTAGCTAATTCTCTTACTTTCTCCCTATATCTTCTGTAACTTCCTCTCCTCTAGTCTTGAACCTTTCAACATAATCTACAACAGTGACAGTTTTTAATGTCTGTAGATTTGGTTTGTTGGTTTTGTTTTTTGCTTTCGTTTTTATTTTGAGGAGGGTGTTCAATGCCTAGGAGGGTTCAGGATTTACTCCTAGGTCTACACTCAGAAATTACTCCTGGCAAGTTCAGGGCCATACAGGATGCCAATAATAAAACCTGGGTCAGCCGCATGCAAGGCAAGAAGTGCCCTACCTGCTGTACTATATCTCTCTAGCTCCTGTCTGTAAATTTTTATATTTTTACATCCCATGAGTCACAAAAGGCATCTAGGATGGTGAATCCTTTCCCAATGGTATTAAATGGACTTTGCCTACATCCATCAGAAGAAATCCACTATCTAGAGCAACTCTAACCTTACAACATGTATTTCTTAATAATAAAGTCATTTCAGCTTGCATGTTGGAAGGGTCCTGACTCATGGGCTGCATCTCCATCAGAGTTTTGGGGCACCTGGGTGCATTTTTCTGTGAACAATGATATTTAAAAGGATTCTTTTTCTTCTGAGCAATGAATGGACCACAGGTGGGCTTAAAACCCCTAGAAAACTATTTTTTAGACAGATATGCTATCATCTAGTTTCTGTGTTCTTCAGCTTAAACGGCAGAGTTAGTTTAGCTTAATTCCTTCCCCAAATTTTTTTGTGAGGGGCCTCCTTCAGTAGTGTTCAGGGCTTAGTCCTGGCTCTGCTAGGAGTGATCGGGATCAGGGATCATTCCTAGAAGGGGACTGTCATCTGGAGTACCAGGGATTGAATTCAGGTCAGCCATGTGTAAGACAAGCACCTTCCCTCCTGTGTGATTAATATGGCTCTGACTTAAGAGCTCTTAATTCTTAAGAGCCCTGAGATTGGGGGAAGACAACTAAGTGTGAGCTTCAACCAACTATATCAACCCTAACAAGAGTTTGCTTCTCCTTTGAAGCCTGGCATTCAAGAATGCCTCTGCAAATATGCAAAGGCCTAGAGGACATCTTGAGTTAGGATAGAGGATGTGTTTTGTGGTGTCACCCTGACAGTTCCCTCTATCATTTGGATGGCTTAATGCAGCTTCTATAGCTGTGCTGCCTTTTATCTTGCCCTCTGTGTTACAGAAATGCTTCTTCCCTTAAAACTCACAAGCTAGTTTCTGCAAGCTTCAGACTGTTCTGCTATAGCACTCTCACTCAGTCTTTCCAGCACCAGAGGAAATTCATGCCTGACAGTAGGCCCTGGCTTATGGGAATTTTGTGACTGATGTATTGAAACCAGAAAAACTTCTTAAATTCCAACAAAAAGGCTCTTTCACTCTCTTATCTATCATCTGTGTGTTCACTACAGCAGCATTTTTCATTTCCTTCAGTAACTGTTCCTTTGCATTCTTTTTTTTTTTTTTTTTTTGGTTTTTGGGTCACACCTGGCAGTGCTCAGGGGTTATTCCTGGCTCCAGGCTCAGAAATTGCTCCTGGCAGGCACAGGGGACCATATGGGGCGCCGGGATTCGAACCGATGACCTCCTGCATGAAAGGCAAACGCCTTACCTCCATGCTATCTCTCCGGCCCCTCCTTTGCATTCTTAACTTGGTTAACTGATACAAGAGACCAATCTAGCTTTCTGTTGTGCTGGATTTTCTGGTTGGCTTTATATTTTGTGTGGGATGGGTTGGAGAAGGTCTGGACCACATCCAGGAGTGCTCAGGACTCACTCCTGACTGCTTGAAGGACCATATTTGGGGTCCAAGATCTAACCCAGGTCAGCAGCATGCAAGTTAAGCCCCTGCTATACTACCCTGAGCTGTTTTTTGTTTGTTTTTTTTTTTAAATAAAAAAAAATTTAGGGGCCAGAGTGATAGCACAGCAGTAAGGGGTTTGCCTTGCATGTGAATGATCCAGGACAGACCTCAGATTGGTCCCCGTTGTCCCAATTGGTCCCCAAGCAAAGAGTGATTTCTGAACGCATAGCCAGGAGTAACCCCTGAGCGTCACAGGGTGTGGCCCTAAAATTTTAAAAGAGAATTTGGGGGAGGGGGGCGTCACACCCAGCAGCGCACAGGTGTTACTCCTGGCTCTACGCTCAGAAATTGCTCTTGGCAGGCTCGGGGGACCATATGGGATGCCGGGATTTGAAATACCGACCTTATGCATGCAAGGCAAATGCCCTACCTCCATGCTATCTCCCCGCCCCCCCCAAGTAAAAAAAATTACTAATTTTTAAATTGAATCAGTTACGAATTTGTTGATGGTTGATTTGACATGTGTTTCTCAGAGCTTAATCATGTGTAGATTTAGAGTTCGAGGTACGCAGCTCTTCCTTTCACTATCAGGGGTCTCAAACTCTCGGCCCGCGGGCTGTTTGTGGCCCTCCTTACAATATTTTGTGGCCCTGCCCTAGAGGAATCTCTCTTTGTTTTGTTTTGTTATAGTTGTTTGGGTCACACACCCCCAATGTTCAAGGCTTACTACTGACTTTGCACTCAAGGATCACCCCGACTTTGCCTCCTACGGCCCCCAGGTAAATTGAGTTTGAGACCCCGATGGTTCAAGGTCATTGTGGAGTGCCTGTGTTATGTCTCAGGGATTAGGAATACTGAGGATAATGTCACAAAATGGTGGCCTGTAAGGGGCCAGAGTGATAGCACAGCAGTAGGGCCTTTGCCTTGCACGCGGCTGATCCAGGACGAACCTGGGTTCGATCCCTGGCGTCCCATATGGTCCCCAAACCAGGAGCAATTTCTGAGCACATAGCAAGGAGTAACCCTTGAGTGTCTTTGGGTGTGGCCTCCAAAAGAAACAAAAAAAAATGAGGGCCTGTGAGTTGGTGGGCAGTCAGAACACGGATTTAATTCAGGTCACACTATTAAGTAGTGGAACATTTGGAATGTCCCAGAATAAATGTAATAGTAATGTCAGAGATTTGGACATAGGTCATGATAACAGACATCATCATCATCCTCATGAAAAACCAAAAGTTAAAAAATAAAACAAAACTAATAATAATAGTAGCGAAATGGTTTGGAGTCCTGTGAGTGCCCAGCATTATGAGGCAGCCACATGCCCTTGAAAAGCACCAGGAGGGAGACTTGCTGCACACACACGTGCTACCTGTAAAGAAAAAAGAAATGTGTCTCATGATAAGTAAAATGGGTCTGCCTGTAGCTTAGGTATTAGGGAAATCGCCTGTGTTAGGGACCTCTGTGGGAAATGAGTTTACTTGACTGCTCCCCATAATTCTCTCAGACCCTTCCCAGAAACATGTTTGAATAATGCTGCCTGCCCTCCTTGGCCTGTCCATCTTCCTCCAGTGATTCTTTTCCCTGAGTCCTTTTGCTTCATCGTCTGTATCATTTTCTGAGATGATTCGATTGTTTCTGTACATTCTGTAGTAGAATGCAGAGCCATAAAATTCATTTGAGTTAAGAGATTTTTTTCCCCTTAATCCCAAGTAAAGCAATTTTTTAGGTACCTAGTAAGTGATCAGTTAAAAAGAAAAAAAGGAAAGGAAAATATTTTTGAGTCAAAGATTACTGTTAATGTGGTTTGGGTCAGGTTTCTTCATCTATGTCTTTACTGAAATATCTATAGCTTGATCTAGCTGTCAGTTTATTTTGATGACACACCAAGAAAAGCAGGACCACTTAGCACCTGGTATACCTACATCAGGTCTCACCACTTTTGTGAATGTTACTATAGAAACATAGATGCAGAAATCTTCTGACTCAAATTATGCCCTTAATTCTGCCTTAGTGTGGCCTCCAAAATAGTGTTCCTGATTTTCCTGGTCTGCATGTGTAATAAAATTGAAAACCACTGCTTCAAAGTAGCTTTTTGTGTGTGTGAGTGGGTGTGATTTTTTTACTATACCAGCTGTATTCAGGACTTCCTCCTGGCTCTTTACTCCAGAATTATTCCTGGTACAGTTCAGGGACCATATGGGTTATATGGGTTATACAAGTTATACAGGGATCATGCCAGAATCAGCCTCATGAAAAGCAAGTGCCTTATCCCTGTACCATCTGTCCTGCCACTAAAGTGTGTGTATATATGTGTTTGTTTGTTTGGGGGCCACACCCAGCAGTATATTTCTTACAGCAGCAGTCACACTTGAAATAACATTTCAGCGGCCAGAGAGATTGCATGGAGGTAAGGTGTTTGCCTTTCATGCAGAAGGTCGGTGGTTCGAATCCTGGCATCCCATATGGTCCCCCAAGTCTGCCAGGAGTGATTTCTGAGCATAGAGCCAGGAGTAACCCCTGAGTGCTGCCAGGTGTGACCCAAAACAAAAAAAGAAATAACATTTCAGTGATTATACATTATTATATTTCACTTTTTAATAAACTAGAGAAGTAAACAGAATCTTCATTAGGGACTAGAGAAATAGTATATCAGGAAGGACATTTATCTTGTAAGCAGTTGACCCAGGTAAGCAGTTGACCCAGATTCGATCCTAGTATCTCATAAAGTACCCCCCCATACAGTACACTGAGCACTGCCAGGAGTGATCCCTTAATCAGAGGCAGGCAGAGTAAGTTCTACACACCACTAGATGTGACCCAAAAACAAAACTAAAACAGACAAATGAACAACAACAACAAAAAACTTCTTCCTTAATCACAGGTCAGAGGAATAGTATAAGCATTAAGACATTGCCTTGCTTGTGGGTGGTGTTAGTTAGATCCTTGGTACTCCATTTTCCCCCAACCCCCAGTACTTACCAGAAATGATCTCCAAGTACAGAGCGCTGCGCACAAACAAATGAAATATTTTTATGAACATGGGGGTGGGGGTGTCTCTTGAGTCCATGAAAGTACTGTAGTGGCAGTTGCAAGGATTCCAAGTTTGTCATTGCATCAGTATAGAACCAATCAGCTCTCAACCCTGCAGCCAGTGTCAGCATTGACCAGCTTGGATCTACCTGCTTCCAGCTCCCGCTGCACTGGTGGCGTCTGTCCATTACTACTGATGTGAACGAGAAGAACATGTGTCCTCCACCCTCTCACTTTGCCGAGCTGTTTAGTGTTTGTGTTTGCTCTGCCACAGAAATGGTTTAACAAGTGTCATGTCATATGTGGTTGGAAACCATAGTGGTATTCCTGATTCAGGGAGGTGACCCTCCTTCTCTGCCTACCTCCTCTAACACACAGCATGTTCTTAGGTTAAAACATACATTGAATATCTGTGTGCACCCCAATCTTGCAAAGAAATCTTTCAGTTGTATTGTTTTTCTTTAATTGATTTCTTTTCTCTCAGCTCTTGTTCACTCCATTTTAAAACTAAGTATGAGTTCTCAAAGGCTGTGTGAGGAGTATCTGGTCTCTTTGCAAAGGTGCAGTGATCTTTCAATTAAAGTGTGTATCAGTGTTTTTAATGCATCACAAGCCTCTTCAATCATCAACACTTATCTCCAGGACATTTTGCCATTTCCTGCAAGAAACCTTTCACCTATTTGCTGCACGTTTACTATAAATAGAATTATACATTTGTTTTGTGTTTAACATCTTTCAGTTAGCAGAATGTTTTTGAAGCTCATCCATGCTATAGAATGTTTATCTGTGTTGCTGTTTTTGTTGAAGTGGCCATACCAACAATGCTCAAGGATTAGATTACTCTTGCCTCTGCACTCTGGTCAGGGCTCATTTTTAGCTGGCTCAGAGGATCATATGTATGTAGTTCCAGGGCTTGCAAGGCAAGCACATATCCTCTGTACTCTTGCTCCAGCCCCTGAACTGCTTTCTATAAGAGCTGCACTCCACTTCACAAACTTTCATTCTCTGGTTTTGTGTTTAATTTTAACCATTCTAGTAATTTTTCATTGTGGCTTTGATTTGTATTTCCCTAGTGACTAATTATGTTTATTGCCGTCTCAGATGTTTTTGAACACTTCTGTATCTCCTTCAGAGAAATGCTGCTCATTTGGATCCTTCACTTACTTTTAATTGGATATTCATCTTTTTTTATTTTTGAATTATGATTCTTTTATAGATTGTAATATTTCCTAATATTAGACATTTAAATAGTTGTGTTTATTGACTGTTTCTATACTTCCCTGGTCATGCTTACATGTTTAATGTTGATCTACAACTTACTGGTTTTTCTATGGTTGCTTTTTGTTTTGTTTTGCTGAGCTGCTAGGGACCCACACCCGGCAGTACTCAGGCCTTCCTTTGCACTCAAGGATCAAACCCAGGCCAGCATTATGCAAGACAAGGACCCCACTACTGTACTGTGTCTCTAGCCCTTCTCTGGTTGCCTATATTCTTGGTGTCATAGTGTCATAAAATTTCAAATGTTTTCCATAATGGGTGGATGAACACAGCCATCTGCTTTATCTAATGAACAGTTTCCCATGATGTTTATTTGCCACATAGTACTCTTCCAATCCCCCAAGAAAGTTCGCTTGTCTCTACTTCCAGATTGTTTCAAACTTTCCTAAACTGCCCTCCTCCTGTTGTACCTTATTCAACAGAATGAGCATTTCTTGGAGTGAAATGACTTGAGTGTATGCACAAGTTTTATCTGAATGAATGCTAGTAGACTGTTCCAGGATTGCTGCTATACCCCTAAGACAGTGCTCTTGTGTGTGTTAGTTTCATATTGTATTGATTATCAAAACAAAGGCAAAAGAGAGAGAGAGCATGTGTGAGATCAGAGCAAACTCCTTTTCTAACATCAACATCCTCCAGAGCCACAGCCACAGAGAAGGCTGTTAATGTCCCAGCCCTGGCTGCCAGCAGAGCTGTTCATGTTAAAGACTCTCCAGTTGGTAAATGGCTCTCCAATTGGCCATTGGGCTCGATCTCAGCTCCCCTGGCCCAGCTTGGCCTTCATATTCTGGGTGCATGTTTTTATTGTAGTTCTTTTCTCATTTCCACAGAGCATCATGGTCCTTCATCAGGAACAAATTCAGCCCGGCAAAGCCCAGCCCTGCCACACAGGCCTACGGGACAGTCACAGGCCAACCACCTTCCTGGGGACAGGTGAGGCTGTTGATTCTGAGTCTCAAGTCTGTGTTCTCCTCTTCCCACTCACATTTCCCACATGGTCAGGCAAGAGCCAACACAAGGACACAAGAGATTGCTTCCTGTTCCCTGGAAATGCCTCCCCGACTTGCACCTTCTGGCTCCTTCTGGGAAAGATCCTGCATACACCAGTAGTGTCGAAATAGTCCCTGAGAGAGAGGAGAGAGCAGTTTTGGTCCTTTGGGGTTTGGGGAAGAGAGCCCCAGACTACATGCAGTGATGAGCACAGCAGTATTTGCATGGATTTCTTTACTATTCTGATAAAAAGATTATTTTGGAAATAAAAATTGCATTCCTAGAAGTTTCCCATCTGTGTGGCTCTTGGGGTGGCAGAATCATTTACCGGGACATGGTTACTCCTTTGCCCCCAGTTCAGTTGGTGCAGCTTCTCTGGGTATAAACTGCCTGCAACATTCTTAAAACAAACCTCACAAGGATGCTGGCAACTTCAGGCTCTGCTAGAATCGATGAATGAGCAGGCTTTTGCACAGCATCTCTCTGGTCCCAGATCTCTTCCATCCAAGGGAAGGTGTAGGTTCATTTTAAAGAGGCAGCAGTGAGTCACTTTGCACCTGCAGATCAGCATTCAGTTGAGAGTGACTTGACTTTGTCTTGCAGAAGCACCCTAGAAGGTGATGGTGGAAAAGGTGACGCTTCAGTGACTTACAGACACTCCTGGTCTGACCACAGGCACCTGGCTCAGCCCGACACAGCAGTGATTTCGGTAGTGGGCGGCTGGCACACACAGGTACACCAGCATCCCCATCCTGAGCTGATCTACATGAAGCCTTATCTCAAACGAGTTCAAATCACTCTGTTGGCCCAAATCATTCCTAAGGACCTACTGTGACTTTGGCCAAATGCTTGGTTTCATGAAATACTAGAGTGCAGAGAAAGTTCACCCTTGTTGCAAAAATGTGGTCTTGGATCAAGCATATTTTAACTAATCATAGTGGCCTGGGTTTTATTTTGCTTTCCTTTGTTTTTGTTTTGTTTTGTTTTGGGGTCACACCCGGCAGTGCTCAGGGGTCACTCCTGTCTGGTCATTCCTGTCTCTGCGCTCAGAAATTGCTCCTGGAAGCCTCGGGGGACCATATAGGATGCTGGGATTTGAACCTCCATCCTTCTGCATGCAAGGCAAACACCCTACTGCCATGCTATCTCTCCGGCCCCCTCTGTTTTCCTTTTTCAGGGAAAATGAAGTCTAAATCTCCTTAAAGGGAGCTCTTTATAGAATTCTGTTATCTGTTCTGTTGTTCATAGACTAGTAGAAAAAACATGATCTACAAATTGGCTTCTATTGTTTTATAAATATGAATCAGCCCCCTCCCTCAAAACTTAGTCCTGCTGAAGGAGCTTCAAGTTCCAAGGCAGTATGTGATTCACTTCTCCACAGTGTAAGGACAGAAAGGAAATGGCCAGGCATGTTGCTCACGCTCACTCTTCTCTCCGCAGAGCCTCTGTTACCCCGTAGAGCTGGAGCGAGGCCCCCGGGGCTTTGGGTTCAGCCTCCGAGGCGGGAAGGAGTACAACATGGGGCTGTTCATCTTGCGGCTGGCAGAGGACGGCCCAGCCATCAAGGATGGCAGAATTCATGTGAGTTGACTTGCTTCTGCTTCCTTTGGTTCTGGGCAAATGAAACTTCTGAAAAACATTCATGGAGCTTCTGGACCCAAGCAGCCAGTACTACCATCACTATAGCCCAATATAGGCAAATGCAGGGCAAGCCTTTTGCCTCTGCACCTTCCTGCTGCTTCTTGCCACTGAGTTGAGCTGCCTGGCAATATAGAACTCAGCCAGTATGATGATGAACAATCAGAAAAATCAGCTGTTACTGTAAAGTCAATATTCTAAGGGCAGGGCCCGAGAGATAGCACAGTGATAGGGCAATTCCCTTGCATGCAGGCGACTCAAGATGGACCTGGATTCAATTCCCAGTATCCCATATGGTTCCCCGAGCCTGCCAGGAGTGATTTCTGAGCACAGAGCCAGGAGTAACCCCTGAGTGCTGCCGGGTATGACCCAAAACCCCAAAAAATATGTATTTTTAAGGGCAGTGGATTCATAAAATACAGTTCCATCTAGGGAACACTGTCCATCCAATGGCAGACCAGAAATAAATAGCCTGAGTTAGGAGATAATGGGAGTCGTAGGAAGTTCCCCATTGGAGGAACACAACAGTCTAAGGGGTCTGTCCTGTATAGGATGGGCAAGTAGTGGAGGAGAAAAGGGAAGTGCATCTCAAGGGGGAATTGAAATCAGCAGTGTCACCGGTCAAGAGCCACCAAGTCTGGGTTTGCTTAAAGGCCATTAAACTTTAGAAATCAGGGGATGTGAACTTTAGTTCCAACACTTACAGCCTCCTACAGTTGGCTAGTGTCTCTGAATCCAACTCCTTGACTGAAAAATGTAGATCCATAGAAAAAGACACACTAAAGCAAACTTCAAGTTTTAGTATGAGAAATTTGGGGGTGGGGGTCACACTCGGCGGTGCTCAGGGGTTACTCCTAGCCCTGTACTCAGAAATTGCCCCTGGCAGGCACAGGGGGACCATAGGGGATGTCAGGATTCGAACCACCATCTGTCCTGTCTCTGTTGCATGCAAGGCAAAAACCTTAACGCTTTGCTATCACTCCAGCCCCAGTAAGAGACATTTGAGGCATATCTCATGGGGAAGGCATATTTGTTCCTGGTTTTCTTAGCTTTGGGAGCAGTCTCCCCCAAGCCATGCTCAGGAGGACCAGAGACCCCTTCAAGAGATTCTTGGCCAACTGAGTTTCTGCACTTGGACTTAAGGAGGCACTGCACCCCAGACCCTGCAGTGCTGTGGATTACGCAGACCACCTCTGCAGTAGTGAGGGTCCCTGCTTAGGCCACATCCAACATCTGAAGCAGGATCAGTCACAGGCAAGGCATGCATCTAAACAAACCCCTGAACCATCTTCAGGCACCTCTGACTTCTTTTGCTCCTCTACCTCTATTTTTAAAAATATTTAGGTACTTTAAGTCTTATAAAAAATCTTATTTGAGCTCTCATTTACAGTTTCATCAGAATCCAATTAAGCCCAAGCTGTAATCATAAGTATAAAATTGCTATTGGTTCCAAATATCACCTTCAGATGCATTAATCTCACCAACTTAAAGGCACATAGCCCTTCAAGGAAAGTCTTACTATTTTTTTTTAAGTCTTATTAAGCCTGGGCCTCTTGCATGCAAAGCATGTACTCTAGTCTTTTTAATGCTCTTCTCAGCCCCTAAATTGTGTCTTTATTTTTAGAAGTCCAGTCGGCCTCTACAAACTCTCCAAAACATGTCATCCTTTATAAATGAGCAAAAACGTACAACTTCATTATTAAGTCAACTTTGACTTCAAAAATAAACTGTAAAACTTGAAAATAAAACAAACTATTCTTGCTATGCTATGCTCTCGTTTTTCTACATTTTAAATCAGCTTTTCAAACACTTCTCTGCCTTTTCAAACTCTTGCCTTGCTAAGGGCCATGAGGAATTTGTTATTGGTAGCTTATGCTGGGGTGGGGGGGGCAAATCTGAGTTTCTCTCTAGCTCCCACAACTCACAACCACCTGCATGTCTCCCTTCATCGATCTCTATGCTTCTCTGTTGTCCTGTTAAGCTAGCATCTGTGCTTCATGCCTCTGGGCTTTCCCAGTATCTTTAGCGTCTGAGTGCCTTGAGTCATCACTGTAGGTGCTTCCTTCATTTGTAGGGGGCTATTCTATTTTATAACTGAAACCCAACTACAACCATGTTTGTAATCATGATGCTTAAATATATATATATATATATATATATATATATATATATATATATATATATGATTAAGAAAAAGTAGATGGATGGACAAATATTTCTATACAATGAATTTTAAAATGCATCAGGTCAGAATCAGATTAAGAAAGCATTGATGCTTTCAGGCATCATGTGCTTTCATTTCACTTCTGTTACTTCTGTCCCCACTTAAAGATTGGAAATGAAGCTTAGGGCCACCAAGCTGTTGGCTTTGTTCCTAAATCCTGCTTGTGTTCTATGCCTGTGTGCCTTCGAATTTGTTTTCTTTGAGAGACACACAGATTCTTAACAGGTTGTAAGGTGTTAGCAACTTTGTCATTGCAATACATTTTTTTGTTGATTGTTGTTGTTTGAGCCACACCCAGCATCGCTTAGGGATTACTCCTGGCTCTGTCCTCAGAAATTGCTCGTGGCTGGCTTGGGGGACCATATGGTATGCCAGGAATCAAACGCTAGTCGTCCTGGGTTGGCCACGTGCAAGGCAAATACCCTATGGCTGTGCTATCGCTCTAGCCCCTGCAAAACGCTTTTTAGAGCACATTGTTTTAAAGACTGGAAGACTATCTACAAAGATGATTTCTGTTTTAAAAGAATAGAAATATTTTCTCTGTCCTTTCTTCCAACTTGTATTGTTCCCTTGCATTCATTTCTCTCTTTTCATCTTTCTGTAATTTTCCAATACAAACCTGACTTTGAGTCCACTTAACTAAAAAATTTGTCAATTTTTAAATTTAAAAAAAAATCTGATAGAGCCAGGCAGTGGCGCTAGAGGTAAGGTGCCTGCCTTGCCTGCGCTAGCCTTGGACGGACAGCGGTTCGATCCCCCGGCGGCGTCCCATATGGTCCCCCAAGCCAGGAGCAACTTCTGAGCGCATAGCCAGGAGTAACCCCTGAGCGTTACCGGGTGTGGCCCAAAAACCAAAAAACCAAAAACAAACAAAAAAAAAAGTAAAAGTTCACATTGCTCTATCTTCCTTCTTTCATCTTTGACCTTGTGTAATCTCATAAGAATTTCCCCTACTTTCAGAGGACTATCATAATTCTTAATATCTAGGCTCTTTTCTCCATATAGTTAAGCAAAAGTGACACCTTGTGGCAGAAATAGTGTAATACATATTGTCAAATTTGATATATAGAATCAATGTAATTGATTCCCCCTCCTTTTTTTTTTTTGGTTTTTGGGCCATACCCGATGACGCTCAGGGGTTGCTCATGGCTATGCGCTCAGAAGTCGCTCCTGGCTTGGGGGACCATATGGGACACGGGGGGATCAAACTGTGGTCTGGTCCGTTCCTTGGCTAGCGCTGGTAAGGCAGGCACCTTACCTCTAGTGCCACCACGCCGGGCCCCCCCTTTATTTTGGTTACCCCCTTTTAAGAAAATTCTAGGCACAGTCCTTTTCCCTTACATAGTTTAATTCATCACTTTTTATCCATTCTGATTATCTGACATTGGTTGTTAGCTTTTTTTAATATTCCCCACTTTACATTAAATTCATTTATTTTATTTCTGATAATAACCATAAGCTAAGACTAACTTTTTCAAAAATATGCAAAAATAACCGTTTCCCACTTCATAGTTTACTTGATTATATATATATATATATATATATATATATATATATATATATATATACACAAAATGGATTATATTTGTATATTATACAAACTCCAGATAATTATCAAAATTTTTCAGAAATTTTTCAAAAAATAGATAACTTGGAAATCAACATGTATTTGTGTTTACTGTGTGATCATTGTCCCCTGGAATTCCAGAAAGGTAGGCACTAATGTTGGCCAAGGTGAACAGTGGGCAGTCAAGATTCTGGTCCAGAAGAGGCTAGGCCAGGAGGGACCTACAGATATTATGAGCCAGATCCCAGCCTTCCCCAGCAATCTGTAATAAGCATCATCAGAATCTCTTTCTGTTGTGTTCTTAGTTCTAGGTTTTGCTTAAAGTCTTAATTTATTAAGCTGTTAAATATTGAATTCCTTTTCAGGGTTTCAGTGATGTTGAATTGTTCCAATTTTCTCATTGAAGCCTGTACATTTTTATTGCCTCCTTTGTTTTGGGAGTCACACCCAGAAGTAACTGTGATTCCAAGCTCTGTGCTCAGGAATTACTCCTGGTGGGCTTGGAGGACCATATAGGATGCTGGAGATTGAGACTGAACCTGGGCCAGCTGCATACCGGGCAAGTGCCCTACCTGCTGTACACTCACTCTGGCTTCTTTTTTTTTTTTTTTTTTTTTTTTTTTTTTTTTTTTTTTTTTTTTTTTTTGGTTTTTGGGCCACACCCTGTGACGCTCAGGGGTTACTCCTGGCTATGCGCTCAGAAGTTGCTCCTGGCTTCTTGGGGGACCATATGGGACGCCGGGGGCTCGAACCGCGGTCCGTCCTAGGCTAGCGCAGGCAAGGCAGGCACCTTACCTCCAGCGCCACCGCCCGGCCCTCACTCTGGCTTCTTGTTGGTAACTTTGAGATTGTAAATCTAGGACATTTTTCATAATGACCATATTTGGCTTAATAGGTTTGCAAAATTTTCACCTCGTCAGGCTTTTCCTTTTTCTTTTACAATAATCACTAGTACCATTTTTAGTGAATAACAGAGATTCTTTTTCTTTTTTTTGGTTTTTTTTTTTGGGTCACACCCACCAGCGCTCAGGGGTTACTACTACTCCTGGCTCTACGCTCAGAAATCGTTCCTGGCAGGCTCAGAGGACCATATGGGATGCCGGGATTCGAACCACTGACGTTCTGCATGAAAGGCAAATGCCTTACCTCCATGTTATCTCTCCGGCCCCATAACAGAGATTCTTAAAAGGCAACTTCTAATCCCTAGTTTCTTGTTTTCTAGAGCATCAGCCCTTTTTGATTATAAGAAAGAATCAACACTCTCCAAGAACAGGTTTTGTTTTCATCTGCAGGGGTCTCAAACTCAATTTACCTGGGGGCCACAGGAGGCAAAGTCGAGGTGATCCTTGAGTGCAAAGTCAGTAGTAAGCCTGAACAGTGGGGGGTGTGACCCAAACAACTAAAACAAAACAAAACAAAAAGAGATTCCTCTAGGGCAGGGCCACAAAATGTTGTACGAGGGCTGAGTTTGAGACCCCTGATAACAGCCATTTCATTCATTTAATGCCTTCCACCTGTAGTTGGCAGCACGGAGGGAATGGGTAGCTGTCAGGAATTGAAAGGTTTAACTCAGGTTGGCAGGTTCCCACCATAGGTTAATCACTTAGTTGCAGCTCTGAGGTGTACTGTGTGGGATGTTGAGATTTTTGCATCTCCCATTTCACCTTTGGAAAACTTCTGATCTGATCCTTGATTTCAACATGCCCAGATCTTGCTTGCTTGTATATAACTTTGCCATGTGGAATTTGTATAAAGCAAGCAAAACTGGGTTTTCCTTGCCTTTGCTACCATCTGTCCTCATGAACTCTAACATGCTGACACTACTCAACTCAAGTATTTCACAGATGAAAGCAAGTTAACAAAGTAGTGGCTCTCGTGATAGAAACTGAGCCAAAGCACAGAAGTTTCACATTGTTCTTGTGATGCTTCCCTGTTTAGGTTGGTGACCAGATCGTTGAAATCAATGGGGAGCCTACACAAGGCATCACACATACTCGAGCAATTGAGCTCATTCAGGCTGGTGGAAATAAAGTTCTTCTTCTTTTGAGACCGGGAACTGGCTTGATACCTGACCATGGTAAGTATAGTAACTCATCTGTAACTGAAAAGTTGAGTGTGGGGGCTGGAGAGATAGCATGGAAGTAAGGCGTTTGCTTTGCATGCAGAAGGTCGCTGGTTCGAATCCCGGCATCCCATACGGTCCCCTGAGCCTGCCAGGAGCGATTTCTGAGCATAGAGCCAGGAGTAACCCCTGAGTGCCTCCAGGTGTGACCCCCCCCCAAAAAAAAAGCTGAGTATGTTAGGAAAAAGAAGGTGGAAGGAAAAATAAATATTTCTAAGGGAATAGCTATTTTACTGGCTTGCTCAAAGGTAAAATACCACAACCACAATATAACATCATATCACAACATAAGTGGCTTCAGGCAAGACATTTGTGGACTTAAATCTCAACAAAACATAGTTGCCTTTATAAAGAAATGTGCTTGTAAAAAAAAAGATATATAAAACATTTGAAATCTCTTTTAGATATTGTTTATCTGGTAATATTAAGATAAATCTGTCAGTGAGTAGGATAAGAACTTAAGATTTTTCTCATCTCTTGGAGAAACAAGCTGCTAAATGCTAAAAGCCCTACCTAGAGATGAGTTGTTGTTGGACCTGGAATCATATCTGTAATATTGTACTGATTATAAAATGTCCCAGTACTTGCAAATTTCTGCTTTTTAATTAGTGTGCTAATCTAGAGGAAAATCACCACACCATTTAGTAGCTGCCCCTCAGATTTCCATCCCCACTGCATTGAGGATACAGTGAACAAGGCCTCCCACAGTCCCCTTCTAGCCTTAACTCTCTCACTGATTACCTTCCACCATCTGCTTGTAAATCATACATTCCCCCATGACATCTTTGCTAACTGCGCTGTGATTTTTTTTTACATAGTCCTAGGCTTTTTCTCTTCCTTCTTCAGGTTTGGCTCCTTCCGGTCTGTGCTCCTACGTGAAACCTGACCAACATTAAGGCTTTCAGGGCTTTTCTTGGTCTTTCCTTAAAAAGACTTGGTAAATTTGCATGTCTTGTAAATCACTTCCTTCTTTTTTTTTTTTTTTTTTTTTTTTTTTTTTTTTTTACTTTTTAATTAAAAATAATGGTATTAAAAACACCTAATTCTATCTTCTGCACTTTTCATTTTCCTTTTGACATTAAATTCGACAGCTTAATGCAATAAAATTATTTACAAATGCTCATGAACCTTATTCTGGTTACTATAGTTTATTAGTCATTTTGACATCTCCATAAGCAAAATCCACTGATAATGACTTAGTCCAGTTTTGTTATTTCTCTATGTATTTTATTTGGATGTTACTTCTTATAAAGAATTTAGACATATATTACCTAGCTATATAGCAATCATTGGAAACAGCTGTCTTATACATGCCTTTACTGAGAGATATCTAAACATATATAATCTCTAAACATATATACTTTTTATTAAATACTGAAACTGTTTAAACAGTTGATATAGTTAAAATGGCTGTCAATAGTTCAGAACTTACTGCTCCTATTTTTAATTCTAAAATGTAACGATATCCCACTCAAATCACTCTTTTCAGGTGACGGGAATAGTAACCCTTCATCTCCAGATGTGATCTATGATGAACAGTCACCATTTCCCCCACCCTCACATTCTGCTTCCACATTTGAGGAGTCTCATGTACCAGTAACCGAAGACTCTTCACCGAGAGTTCACATATGTGAAAAGGCAGAAGAATTAAAAGACATTGTGCCTGAAAAGAAAAGCACTTTAAGTGAAAATCAACCTGATGCAAAGCATCAGTCTCATCTCCAGAAAAATGTGAATCAAAGGGACCCACCCCATGGGCACAGTGACAAAAAACATCTCTTAAAAGTAGAAAACAATGTTACACCCAGAGGTCGATCTGCTAGCCCCCCACATCGAGCTCGTCACTCTGCGGAGGAACATTCAGAAAAGAGACCCAATCCACATAAAAACGAGCCTAAAAGAAGACCCAGAGATCAATCACTCAGTCCCAGGAAAGGGGAGAATAAAACTAGCGAGGTCAGCACCCAAGTGGGTTCTGGACAAGATCAGTGCAGGAAAGGCAGAGGACGTTCTTCGAGCCCCAAAAAGCAACCAAAAACTGAAGGAAGCAAAAATCGGGCAAATGCTGAAGCCAAGTCATCAGAGGCTGAGAGGCGAAAAGCAGGGGCCCACAGCAGTGACAAGGCCAAGCCGGTCTTGGATGGGAAAGAAAAGTCGGGCGTTATCAGAAAAGATGGGAAGCAGAGCCAGTCTGGGAAAAACAGGACAAGGTCTCCGGAGAAAAAAACCAAAAAGATGGACGAAAAGTCTCATAAGACTACCACTGCCTCAAGCAGTAAAGCAGCCTTAGAAAATGAGAAAGGAAAGAGAGCAACCTCAGGAGAAACAGGTCCCAGCAAGGAGAAAATGGGAGACAATGTCCACGTGTCAGAAAAGAAGCTGAGGAAGGAACCTGCAGAGAGAACGACATTAACCCAGGTCGAGGCTCACAAAAGCAAAGAACCAGAGGCCTCTGACAAAGGCAGAGAGAGTGAAGGGCTCAAACCAGAAAGTGCTTCGCTGGCTAAGAAAGCCCCAATTACTCCCGGACCCTGGAAAGTGCCGAGTGCAAATAAGGCTGCTGGCAGCACCGGGGTGACCGAGAAGCGGCTGTGACCTTTCATGTAAAAGAGAAGAAAAGGGAATCTCTCCTTCCTGAAACGCAGCATCCCACCGCACCCTACCCCCCCACAATGTCTTTTTAACAGAAATTCTGAAATGAATGTCACTACATTTTGAGCTTCAAGTTATCAGACCGCATGAAGGGCCTTAGGATTGTCAGACCCAGGGTCTGGTGATGGCTGCCTCCTCGCTCAGGAAGGAGTTATAGCTACTTGCTGACACACTGGCCTTTCCTCAAGCTGCCCAGCCCATCTCATGAGTGTCCCAACAACTGACATCTGTGGAGACTAATAATGTGCTCACAGCTCAGTTTGTATATGTGCCAAGTTATCTACTGTAATATGTCGATTTTAGCCTTCTCAGATATTTCCACAGTGATGAAAACATAGGTTTGGCTTGGAAACTAATATTCTTCATAGCATGTTGCATGTGTACAAAGAAAGACTGAGCTCATGCGGGAGATTGCTCATTCATCATTCAAGACAGCCATTGCCTCTTCTAACAGAATTAATGATGTCCCAGGTTAATATCAAAATTTCCAAACATCACTACTTTAAAGGGAAAGATTTTTTTTCTTATAGCTTATTATTTTAATTTTTCAGGATCAGGTATTTCAAATAACTGTTATACCACTTACAATTTAATGTCCAGAATGAGAAAAAAAATTAAGAAATGCATTCATCTCCTGCTGCTAGCCAACCCTGATGATGCTTTTTTTGCATCTTGGGTCACCCTTTTATTTCAGTTTGAAAACACAGAGAAGCAGGTGGAAATATCACTGGTTACTGTTGAAAGAAAAATCAAATGTGTGTTTCTAGATGTTTTGGGTTGCACTTAGTACCAAGCCATTATTTGTAACTTCATATGTAAAGAGTCAAAAGAATATACTAATTGTTGGAGGGACTTAATCATGTTTCACAGGAAAAGTACCCGCTTGTCCTTGTAGCGGCTGTACAAGTTTGGGTGTTTAGGAAAAGAGCCTGTGTGTGTGAGACCTGCTCAGCAACCAAGGACAAATTTAATGGGAGACAGTATCCAGTAGAACTGATTTCACCACTGAAATTGCTATCTAATTTGTTTAAAGGCAAAAAATGAAAACTAGGGGGCTGGAGCACAGCAATAGGGCGTTTGCCTTGCATGTGACCAACCCAAGTTCAATCCCTGCCACCCTAAAATGTCCCCCAAGTCTACAAGGGGTATTTATTCCCTGAGCACTGCTGGGTGTGGTCCCTCAAAACCTCCCCCAAAATTGTTAAAGTCTAAGCAAACAGGTTTGTTAGTGGATAGAGATGGTTTTATAACTCCATGAGCCAGACCCAGGTTTTCCAGTCCACTGAAGCACATTCAGTGACATCTAGAAATAAGGCGACACTCTCAGACTAAAATTAAGTTATGGAGTATTTGAACACACTGGCTCTGTCATCCTGGGTTCCTCTTGTCATTGTGAAACATTTCGTCCAGTTCCTTCTCTCGGAGTCCAACTGTAAACTATTATAACAATGGAATCCGCCCCTGTAGAGTGAAAATTTTGAAATTCCCTTTCATCCAGAACTATATTTATCCACCTATTGTAACTACTTGAATAGAACACAATTAGGAGGCTTGATAAATACTAAGAATTTAGTACCACAGAAATGACTTATTTTCCCTATAGTCCACAATTAGTGATTTAAAAATCCTATTTTTATCAGTATCGTTAACTGTGACATACTGTCATATGTCGTCAGTCTGATGTGGCTCTTCCCTCTCTCCTTTCTAAGTAACCTGTCACTGTACGGATTATATACCGACTTAGCAATGTGGCCTTGGAATGCTAAGCAAAATATGGATGTACTGGTTGTAAATGTTTATATATTGTACAGTACCTTTATATATACACTTGAGGTTCTGATTAGAGAAAGATCTGTAAATCGCTCGTTATTTTTTATATAGATATTAAAAAATACACAAAAACAAGACAGTTCATAGTCTGCCTTTCTTCTAGGAAATGTTAGGTGTTGGTACTGTTCTCTGTTTCTGATGATTACACTCTATCCAGGGAACAAAAAGTTGAAGTCCAAAAACCAAGAAGATACTTCTAATGGTGATTTTCCATATAGACAGTACATTTATTTGTATATTGTATATAAAGCTTGAAATTAGTTTGCATTAAATATTATACATAATTTATAAACATGCATAAGCTGGGGCTGGAGCTATAGTACAGTGGGTGGGGAGTTTGTCTTGCATGCAACCAACCTGGGTTTGATCCCAGGAAACTCATGTCCCCTGGGCCTGCCAGGAGTGATTCCTGAGCTCAGAGCCAGGAGTAACTTGTGAGCTATGCTGGGTTGTGACCAAATAAACACACACACACACACACACACACACACACATACACATACACACATATGCATACACACACACACAAACACAAAAGAAAGTGAAGCATTCAGGGGCTGGAGAGATAGCATGGAGGTAGGGTGTTTGCCTGGCATGCAGAAACAGTGGTTCGAATTCCGGCATCCCATATGGTCCCCCGAGCCTGCCAGGAGTGATTTCTGAATGTAGAGCCAGGAGTAACCTCTGAGTGCTGCTGGGTATGAACCCCAAAACCAAAAAAAAAAAAAAAAAACTATTAAAAGTATCACTCTATGGGGCCGGAGAGATAGCATAGAGGTAGAGCGTTCACCTTGTATGCAGAAGGACAGTGGCATCCCATGTGGTCCCCCAAGCCTGCCAGGAGCGATTTCTGAGTGTAGAGCCAAGAGTAACTCCTGAGCGCCACTGGGTGTGACCCAAACCCCCCCCCCAAAAAAAGAGAATTGGGTGTTAAAGTGACAAAAAAATATCCAAAGTAGTTACCATCCATTCTTATCTGACTCATGACTTACCCAGATCAAAGCCTGATGCGTGGTGTGCTCCTAGAACACTCAGAGACACCGACTCAATCACAAAAGTCATCTTTTATTCTGGTGTGAAAACTACATTGGGGGCCCAGAGAGATAGCACAGCGGCGTTTGCCTTGCAAGCAGCCGATCCAGGACCAAAGGTGGTTGGGGGGTTCGAATCCCGGTGTCCCATATGGTCCCCCGTGCCTGCCAGGAGCTCTTTCTGAGCAGACAGCCAGGAGTAACTCCTGAGCATCGCCGGGTGTGGCCCAAAAAACAAAAAAAAAAAAAAAAAAAAGAAAACTACATTGGAACAGCTTCCTATATCATGGCACAGTCCAGTGCCTAAGAATTAACTGCTTTTCGATGTTAAGACTGATTTAGGGGACAACTACAATTCAATGACTTGTTTAAAGCATGTTATAACTATAACATGAAATCTGTTGTCTTTTAACTGGTTTAGAGCTCCACTAATCTTCATCAATTTTCAGTGCTGCTATGTACAATAGCCTTAAGAACCTTAAAGCCTTGTACACAGCCAACCTAGGTTTGATCCTGCATTCAATATGGTCCTCCCAAACACCACCAGGAGTGATTCCTAAGTACACATCCAGGGGTAACACTTAAGCACTTCTGGGCACTTCTGGGTGTTGCTCCCTCTTCCAAAATATAAAAAGAAAGAACCATATCAACTAAGAACTCTCATATATATTAAAAAATTGAAACAGTGAAATACTGTAATTTAGCCTAAAATTACATTCTAAGAGTCCATGGGCATTTGTCATTTTTACAGTATCTTTATTAAAGTCAGGCAAAACTATTGTTACACAAAGCAAGAGGCTTATTTTGTCCTTAAAACACAAGTACCTAATAGTACCTAGTTACATCCTTTCGGTCAGGACCGGCTACAGAAAAGGTCTATACCTACTGTACATTTTAAACCTTCGAACATCATTATTCAAGATGGGTGCTAATAACTGCACAAAGCAAAGGGTTATTTATAATGACAAATTAGTCAATAAATATAAAAATCAATGAATTTGCAAATCATATGCTGCATTTGGGAGTGAGGCCCCTCGTGCCCCTTATGAATGTTAACAATCTAAAAAATGTAAAACATGGGTTTAATTTGAAAACAAGTTATTTTAGCCAGGCGGTGGCGCTAAAGGTAAGGTGCCTGCCTTGCCTGCACTAGCCTTGGACGGACCGCGGTTCGATCCCCCGGTGTCCCATATGGTCCCCCAAGCCAGGAGCAACTTCTGAGCACATAGCCAGGAGTAACCCCTGAGCGTTACCGGGTGTGGCCCAAAAAACCAAAAAAAAAAAAAAAAAAAAAAAAAAGAAAACAAGTTATTTTTCCACTTACCTCTCTGTTGATTTAATATATAAATCCACATGTTGGACGAGGCCTCCCTCTAGCCCCTCTGCCACTGGGTCTGAAGAAGGGGAGCAGTGGCAAAATAATTCAGTTTCATTGGAGTCAGCTTGCTTTATTTCCTCACAGCTTTTTCTGCCATGTGCATACTCAGGAGCTTTCTCTGTCTCTACAAGCTTCCTTGCTGCCGCCTCCCTTTTCCACAGCCAGCACCTTTTATTCTTTATTCAAAAACCAGTTGTGGGTGGGTCTGACCATCCAGATGAGATTAATTTATCAACAGAAGGCACTGGGGGATGGAATACCTTACACCTTTCTACAATGAACTGAAAATATAAACATAAATCCCTTAGTTTATACTTAGGTGAGAAATCCTGGTATTTAGAGTTTTTCTACATATCTCTCAAAGGTAAGATAATCATACCCCAATTAAACAAGAATTTGGATATTCAGCTTTTCAAAGTTTTTATTTGGGCTTATGTTATAGATGGGGCATATTTAGAAAATTTAAATTATATTGCCACAGCAATTTGAGATCAGTAATTCCATATGCTATAACAAATTATAAAATGAAATAGACGTTTTTCTTATCCTATGGTTATTATTCCAACTAAATGGAAACTGCCTGATCCAAGTTTTCTTTTTCTAGTTGTTTTGTTTTGTTTTTGTTTATTTTGGGTGGGTTTTGGGTCACACCCGGGCGCGTTCAGGGTTTACTCCTGACAGGCTCAGGACCATATGGGACACCAGGATTCAAACCACCAACCTTCTGCATGAAAGGCAAACGCCTTACCTTTATGCTATCTCTCCGGCCCCTTCTAGTTGTTTTTATATACTAGTTTAATTTCATAGTAACATGTAAGTATTACCAAATCTTTTTAGTTCCCACGCTTCTGAGGGATCATAATACACTGGGTGAGGTATTTGAAGTACGAAGTTAACCCAGGTTTGATTCCCAGGATCCCATAAGGCCATCCAAGTCCTCCAGGAGTGATCCCTGAGTACAGAGCAAGGGTAAGTCCACCACTGGGTGAGGCCCAAAAATAAAAGTAAAAAACCCAAAAAATAAGAACCAAAAATCATAGAAAAGCACTGAGGGTAGAAGAACCATCAAGTTGCAAGTTGAAAATGGTAAATGATATGGTAAGTGAATGCTATCTAATCTTTTTTATTTCAAATCTAATCTTCATTCAATGCAGGAATTTGTTCGTAGTTTTTGTTTTTACTATGGTCTGGCCCTCCAACCTGAATCATATCAGTGGTAACAAGGTTAAGTTAGGAAAGTGCTTAAAATACAGTCACCAGAAGGCCCTTCTAAGGGAAGAAGAAAGCCACTGGGGAGAAACTAAACTCTGCAGGAACAAGCCTACTCTGAGAAAGACCTTGGTGTAAGGGATACATAAAACTGATGAGCGGGGGGATAATGAGGAGGGAAAGGGAGATACATCTTCACCTTAGGGAAAGTCAAAAAGAACTGAAATGGGCCAAAGAGACAGTACTGTAGATAAGGTCATGTTGGATCCCTGGCATCACATAATCCCCTCAGCACTGCCATGAGTAAACCCTGAGCACCTTCTGGATAAAAACCCAACACCAACCCCAAAAAGAATAAAAAATATGAAATTTGTGTATATACATATACATATATTGCTTTTGAGCACAACCCAAGTGATTCTGCACTTAGACGTTACTCCTGGCAGGCTGGGGACTGGGATGCCAGGGATTGAACCTAGGTTGGCCATGTGCAAGGCAAATGACATCCCCACTGTGCTATTGCTCCAGCTCCTAAAATCCGGGGTTTTTTTTGTTGTTGTTCTTTTGTTTTGTTTTGTTTTTATTTTGGTTTTTGGGCTACACCCGGTGATGCTCAGAGGTTACTCCTGGCTCTCTGCTCAGAAATCACTCCTGGCAGGCAGAGGGGACCATATGGGATGCTGGGATTCGAACCACCATTGGTTCTGGGTCAGCGCTTGCAAGGCAAACGCACTACCACTGTGCTATCTCTCCTAAAATCCGTATTTTTAAGTTGTCCTATGGCTCTGGGAAATGATAGCAGACAAAAAAGAGAGGGGCTGGAGAGATAGCAAAGCGGTAAGCCATTTGCCTTGCATGCAGAAGGATGGTGTTTTTCCATAAGGAACAATTGCAAAGCCAAGAATGAACCCAGTAAACATATCAGATGAAACAAGCTGATGCTTTTATTTTGTTTTTGTTTAGCTTTTTAAAAAATAGTGCTAGATATGGGATTCAGGATGTCACATACATGAAACATGCTACTTACCTCAGATATCTGCATCTCCTGCTCTTTATCCTGTTAAAAATGTTGTTCTGGAGCTGGCATATAGCTCAAAGGACTTTACCTTTAAGAGGCGTAGATTTGACTCCCAGTGCTCAATGGTTCCCCTAAATACTGCTGGGAATGTGTGTTAGGAATAGCCCCTGACTGGCAGGTGCGATCCAAAAAGAAAAAGTAAATTTTTACACTGTTTTTTTTTTTTGTTTGTTTGTTTTGCTTATTTTGGGGCCACACCCAGAACACTCGGGTTACTACTGGCAGACTCTGGGACCATATGAGATGTTGGGTAGCAAATCTTTGTCATTCACGTGCAAGGCAAACACCCTACCCACTGTGCTATGGCTGTGCCCACCCCCCCCCTTTTTTTTTTTTTGGTTTTTGGGCCACACCCGGCGGTGCTCAGGGGTGACTCCTGGCTGTCTGCTCAGAAATAGCTCCTGGCAGGCACAGGGGACCATATGGGACACCGGTATTCGAACCAACCACCTTTGGTCCTGGATCGGCTGCTTGCAAGGCAAACACCGCTGTGCTATCTCTCCGGGCCCACCCCCCCCCCTTTTTAACACATTTTTTGCAGCAAATTCTCTAGGTTAAAGGCTGTATTTATGAAAGAAGGGTGGGGTGGGTGGGCAGAGAAATACAAGATAGGGTGCTTACAACACACACACACACACACACACAAGAAACCAACACACAGAAAAACACAAGAAACCAAACAAAAAAAGCAGTATTTAGCTTGGGGAGGAGAAAGAAATATCAGGCATCCAGACAAGAAGTAAAATTATAAAAATGATGGTGAGAGGGGTAGAGGATTGCTCTGTGAGCAATCAATCCCTGGCACCACCCTTGGTGAAGCCCCTCCTGAGCACCATGGGGAGAATGATTCCTGGGAGTAATCCCTGACGGAATATCATCAGGTGTCACCTCAACAAAGAAAAGAACCACCAAACGATGTTGACTTGAACTAGAGTGGAAGAAGTAAAGGAAGAGAGGATGGAGGAGTAAAGACACACAAAGTCGATTCATTTTCAAATATTTGGTGATCAAATGTGAGGTTTTAGAAGGAAGGAATCGATAATGATTCCCAAATGGAGCTGGAAAGAGACTACAGTGAGTGGGACCACGTTTGCCTTGTCAGGAGTGATCCCTGAGCACAACTGGTTGTAGCCCAATTCTCAAGTTTTAATATGAACTATGTTTACACATATTTTACAAAGTACACATCAAACTCATATCTGTACAGCCCTCAAAAAATTTACAGAATTGTTCCCTTTAAAGATATCACGATAAAGGGCTTTTACTTTAAAAAAATATTGTAACCCTCGACAGGTTTGAATCCGGCCATCTCCACAGATTCATTCTTTTCTCAAACAAGATGTAAAGCAAGCCGTGAAAGATTATGGCTACACAGGTCCAGGTGGCACAAAACTGGCCATCTCAGGAGGATGGGGGACCATCGCCCCACCCTGCCAAAGCCATGCCTGCCACCTCTATTACCCTGAATCACCATTTCCCCATGACCCGCCTCACCACTGACCCTCTGAGATTCCCTGCAGAGACGCCGATCTGACCACACTTCAGGTATGCCAGGTGTTTTGGGCTGCCATCACCAGGTCTTTCTCTGCAGGGCGTGTGGGCACACCCCATATCACCCTTCTTTTGGGAAAGCCAGGCAGCTGTAACCACACCCACAAATGCAGTCACCATATCCTAACCAAGCCTTCTTCTAGGAGGCACTGCAGCTGAGTGTATGCCCTTAAAATTTGTATTCTGATAGCTTTGAATTTCTGGACAACTTCATTTGTTTAGGGATGCTGTCATCCCTAAAGGAACACCCCAATTTAACAGATTGTACATATAACAAGAGCTTACTAAACGTTTTGCCGTTGTAATAATGGCTACTCTGGTGATACAATAATTTCCACAATTGAGCACTACTATACATTTTACGTTTTTCTCCTCTTCCATTTTATTTTTTTCTTTCCATTTTTTCCAATAATTTGGCTTTCACTTATCTGGAAACAAATGTATTGTGATTAAACTATGCCAACTATGTGGTACTTTTTCTTTAAATGAATAAAATAATAAAAAAGAAAAAATATTGTAACCCTTATACAGAATTTAAAATTGTTATGTATTTTTGGAAATGCACATCTAGATCAGAAACTTTTTTCCTATGTTTCTATCTTCACAGGCATCTATTCATAAGAGACTTGAAAAGTTTTAAATAGTAAAAAAAATTAAAAACAAAACAAAAAACGTTTTAAATAGTAATAACAAATGTTTATTGTGAATTTAATAGGTAAAAGCAAATACTGCTGAGCTAAGTATCTTGAAGTATCTGATTTAGAGGCCAGAACAATAGCACAGCGTAGGGCATTTGATCCAGGATGCACCTTAATTCCCCAGCTTCCCATATGGACCCCAAAGCCAGGAGCGATATCTGAGCGCATAGCCAGGAGTAACCCCTGAGCGTCACCAGGTGTGGACCAAAAACCAAAAACTAAAACAATAAAAAAAGAAGTATCTTAGCAAGCCTACTAGGTTGTTTTCCTAACTTAACAGATAAGAAAACTGAGATGCTAAGAAGAGAAGTAACTTGCACCAGACTACAAAATTCGTAAGTGGTAAAGCCAAGGATTTGAATACAAACAGTTTGACCTCAATCTCTAGACTGCTGAAATATCTTTTTTTTTTAGGTGGGGGAGGGTTTTAGGGCCACACCTGGCAGTGCTCAGGGGTTACTCCTGACTCTGCGCTCAGAAATTGCTCCTGGCAGACATGGGGACCATATGGGATGTTGAGGATTAAACCCAGGTCAGTCCTGAGTCAACTATGTGCAAGGCAAATTTGCCTTACCCACTGTGTTATCACACCGGCCCTGCTGAGATATCTTTAAACCATCCCCATAAAACTAGGGTGTTCTGCATACCAGTACATATCTGACTGATAATGCTGATTTCATATGAATAGATGCTTTGCAAGTAATAACTAAGTTTCTAAATTTAAAATTTCACAAAATCTTATCACCAAATATTTAGGCTTTCAGCTAGTTTCAAGAGATTCCTCAAAGCATATGACTGGAGAGCAAGATTACAAATAGACCACTTGATTATTCATTAACATACACATATGTAACAGGAGCTAACACAACAAAATCAACAAAGACATAGTTTGGATACCTACATACACTGAGACTTGAAATTGTACAGTTTTAGCCATAGTAAGTTGAACAAGAGATAAGTGATTATTGCTGTGTTCTAACAATTCAGTGTTCTAACAATTCAGATGATTTACCTAGAAAAACCAGGATGCACAGGATGAAAGTGTTTATTCTTATATTTCTCTTGCTGAGTTATATGGCATCATTATACACGTGATTCTATCACTAAACTCTACAGTTATTAGGATGAACTTCCAAAATACAAACTATTAAAAATTTCTTGGTGGTGCAGAAACTCATCCAAACAATTTTTTTCTTTCGCCAGCAAAAAAAAAAGCCTAGAAACTAAAATTCTCCAGTAAAGTTCCTTTATTTGTGTTCAATTTTAAATAGTTTAAATTTGATCTTTTTAGATAAGTGAAATCTCCAATACTATAGACTATAATATAGAAAGTACCGAATTTGCATATTTTGCATCAAGGATTCGTGCTTTGGACAGTTACTATAGTTACCCAAAAGTCTATTTCCAGTAAACATAAGTGCCACGGTACTGAAATGCTCAGAATAAACTTCCTAACTTAGAAAGTCTTTGAGTTACCAAACACAACTTTATCTCCTGACTATTCACATTGTTTGAAAACCATATAAATTAAAAAAACAAAAAACAAAAACAGGTTTTTTAGCTGGCATGCACACCCAGTTAGGAAACTCTTCCTATGGAAACACCATCTGTTAGATGAAGCACAGCCGAGGCACCTCTCCAGTATCTCCGGGATTGATTCTGCAGCCATCCTATCCATCGTGGGTGAATCACTGATGCCAAGATAAAAGAGTCCAGGCGCACGGGCTCAGTTTATGGCTTAATTTTCCACAGCTAAGAAAAAAACAACAACAAACCAACAAAATGAGTTAGTTTTAAGACAAACATTTGGGGCTTATACGTATATTTTACATGACTATGTAAATCCAAGTCATTTATATAAAGAAGAAAAAGTTTACCTCTGGCAAGCAAGTACAGCCATACGAAATAATAAAGGAATAAAACTTGCTTCAAGTGTTTTTGGTTTTCATTCATTCTACTCAAGTATATTTACCAAGCTCTTTTAAGGAAGCCCCTCAGATCTCCTCCATGAATGAAGTTTATTGAACTCTTTTAAATAAAAAAAAAAAAATGAGGCTGGAGATGTGACTCAGTGGTAAAGTGCATGTCCTGGTTGCTAGAGATAAGTTTAACTCGCACCACAAAAACAGAAAAGAAGTAGTAAAGTGTAAAGTGTAAAGCACTTGCCTTGCACATGTGTGCCTAGGGATTCAATTTCTAGTCCTGAAAAAATATTAAAAATAAATACCAGGGCCGGGTGGTGGCGCTAAAGGTAAGGTGCCTGCCTTGCCTGCGCTAGCCTTGGACGGACCGCGGTTCGATCCCCCGGTGTCCCATATGGTCCCCCGAGCCAGGAGCAACTTCTGAGCACATAGCCAGGAGTAACCCCTGAGCGTTACCGGGTGTGGCCCAAAAACCAAAAAATAAATAAATAAATAAATAAATAAATACCAGAGACCTGAGCTGGAAATATGTAAGTGAGCTGAGCAGATTCTCTACATGCAGGAGGCCTGAGTTCAACTGAATTCAATCCATTTCCAGCACCACATCGTCCCGAGTACAGCCAGGATACTCTCAAGCACCAAAAACACATGGTTCAAAATAAATGAATTAATTGATTTAATTAAAAAAAATCAAGCCTGGGCCACCAAATTTTGTTTCTTGATTTCAAAAGTTGCTTTTGGATAAAACTACGCCTGCCCAGTGGGGCCCGACTGTGAAAATTTGTGAGTGCTGCCTGTGTGTGTCTGTCTACTGTCCTGTTGCGTGAACCTCTTGGGAGTGGGCTGAAAAGAGGCTCCAAAAGAGCACTTAGCTCCGCTTCGCTACGCGGCCGTGCGCTCTTTCTAAGAAAAGAACACCATCGCAACAAGAAGAAAAAATCACACTAAGAACTGTGCTGGATCACTGAAGCCCAGCATTTCTCTCCGGACTGTCTTCTCTGCTGCGTGCTCGGACCTAAGATTTGATCCTGTGTGAGGCTTCATCCATGGAGGACTCCCCTCCCTTGGAGGCAAGTCGGCCCATCCAGAAAGGGCGGAGCCAGAGAAGTGTGGCTGCCTGCATCATTTAGCCAATGAATACCACCACAACACGTAGAAAAACCCACAATACAAGTGTGACAATGGGGAAACAACGCAGGCCAGCATCAGACATAGAGAAGGAAGATGACAATTCTGATGACCAGATAATGACCAACCAACTAATCAACCTCTCAGATAAGGACTTTAGACTAGCAATATGGAAGATGCTCAAAGAACTCAAAGAAACCATGGATCGAGTTGAACAGAACAAAAGTTGCTTTTGGGCCCTAGCGGTGGTGGAAGCGGTAAGGCTTCTGCCTTGCCCACACTAGCCTAGGACGGACCGAGGTTCAATCCCCTGGAGTTCCATATGGTCCCCCAAGCCAGGGGTGATTTCTGAGCGCATAGCCAGGAGGAACCCCTGAGCATCACCAGGTGTGGCCCCCCCAAAAAAGGTTGCTCTAGTTATAAATACAAAAGCATGGACATATGCACCCCCACATGTACACACACAAAGACTATCAGACATTATAACTTTAGATACTGCAAAAATCTTACTCTTATATTAAATCCTAGAAGATCACTAATGACACCTGAGACGGCAGAGAGGATGACAACTCGTGTGATATTGTAGATTAAGGGATTCATCGTCAGTCCATAGAGTCTAAATGGTGTGTCCAGTTCCTACAAAGACATGAAAGAACTGAATGAAGTGAAATTAAATAAATGATTAGTACACGCTGTTTAAGAATTGAATGAGAATGACTGTTGAGAGCTTTCTTTCCCAGTGACCAATAGACAGAACTTAATAGCAAGATGAGAAATTTTTCTCCTATGGTCACAAACCCCAAACCACTAAGTCAGCATGTAAATTTACAATGATTGGCATATAATATTAGGAGGATCTTTTCCAAGTAATATAGCACTGATTTAATTTAAATGGTAGGGCCGGAAAGATAGCAAAGCAGTAGGGAATTTGCCTTGCACGCAGCCGACCCAGGACAGACAGTGGTTCGAATCCCAGCACCCCATATGGTCCCAAGAGCCTGCCAACGGCGACTTTTGAGCTCAGAGCCAGGAGTAACCCCTGAGTGTTGCCGGGTGTGACCCTAAAACCAGAAAAGAAAAAAATAACTTAAATGGTAATAAAAATGTGTATCATACGACTTACTTACTTTCAACAACTTGGTAGATAGCTTTAATACATTGTTTACTAAAGTAAGTTGTTCTTTCTTGTTTGGCTTTTTTTCCATTTTAAGATATAAATTAATCTAAAGAAAGAAACAAATTAAAGTAAATTTTAAATGAAAATATATACAGAACGAACATATATATACATATATAATAGTCTAATAATCCTTCAATAATTGTAGAACAAAAAAAACTAACCATACAAAAATTTTAGGTTCAGCAATAATCGTGAAATTAAAATAAAATTATACTCTTTGTACTTATACAAAATATTTCTCAATACTAGTACCCATTTACATAATAAATAACAAATATTTTCTGAACAGTGTATTCCATGGATGATACTTAAAAAATTCAGAAATGTATTGAAGAGGGACTGGAGCGAGAGCGCAGCAGTAGGGTGTTTGTCTTGCACACGGCTGATTCAGGATGGGCTTGGGTCCCATCCCTGGTGTCCCATATGGTCCCTCAAGCCAGGAGCCATTTCTGAGCGCATAGCCAGAAGTAACCCCTGAGCATCACCAGGTATGACCCCAAAACCAAAAAAAAAAAAAAAAAAAAAGAAACAAAACCAAAAAAAAGTATTAAAGATATTTGAAAAGTACCTTGACAGGGCTAATATTTGTAATATAATGAGATGAAAAACATGGTTCATTACTATAATAAAAGTAACTATAGCATGTCAAGTATTTTTAATCTACTAGGTCTTAATTCTCTTGTTTGTTTGTTTGTTTTGTTTTGTTTTGGAGTCATATCCAGCGATGCTCAGCGGCTACTCCTGGCTCTACATTCAGGATTCACTCTTGGCGGTGCTCAAGGAACTATATGGGATGCCAGAAATTGAGCCAGCATCAGCCACATAAATTCCCCACTGTACTTCTGTTCCAGCCGTAGGTCATCTTTTTTTTGTGTTTGTTTGGGTCACACCTGGTGGCACTCAGAGGTTACTCCTGGATATGCACTCAGAAATCACTCCTGGCAGGCACAGGGAACCATATGGGATGCCGGGATTCGAACCACCGTTGGTCCTGGGTCGGCCGTTTGCAAGGCAAATGCCCTACCACTGCACTATCACTCCAGCCCTAGTAGGTCAACTCTTTTAAGAGCAAATAGGAAATATATTATCCTCATTCTACAAGGAGGAAATCACTTCAGAATGTCAATGTAGCCTGTAAAGCCACACAGGTAGCAAGTGGCAGAATCTATCAAATCTCATACATGAATCCTAAAGCATTCTCCCAATCACTGATTCCAAGAATCAATCAATACCTGTTCGGTAAGTAATATCGAAACATTGCTGTACTTCTTATTGGTTTCAGATCCCAATGAGGCGAGGCGAAGCAAGAAAAGTAATAAAGCTGTTTCCCAGATCAAAAACTCCCAATTATAAGCATCATTCAGGAAAGTTTTATGTCCTTGGAGAACCTAGACAAAGTAGCACCAAAATAAATTTGAATCCTCCAACTGCCTAAACATCCATCATTCTTTACTCTAGCAATTTAAAAACATTTATGACTAAAACAATATTTTAATATTTAAAGCAGAAGATCAAGCAGATATTAATATCTGTTCCAACTAATCAAAAGACCTTTGTTTCTTAGATTATCTTCTCCTGAAAAGAGTACTAAAAACAAGAAAATGCATTACTTGTCTTCTCACGCTATTGTATATTTTTATAATGTTATAATACTTCTTTTTTCAAAGCCTCAAACTTACTAACGTGACTAGTTCTGGTCTCAAAATCAAGTTTCTTAACCGTGGATAGTGATGCCACAAGGAGTCATATGGGGGTGGCAAAACAGCTTAAAGAGTTGCTTAAAAATACCTTTCAGGGGCCGGAGAGATAGCATGGAGGTAAGGCGTTTGCCTTTCATGCAGGAGGTCATCGGTTCGAATCCCGGCGCCCCATATGGTCCCCTGTGCCTGCCAGGAGCAATTTCTGAGCCTGGAGCCAGGAATAACCCCTGAGCACTGCCAGGTGTGACCCAAAAACCAAAAAAAAAAAAAAAAAAAAAATACCTTTCAGATTTATTATCAGATCTATTTACCCAGGGTCACATAAGAATATTTCTTTGTCAAAAAAGGGTTTACAGGTTGGAATTGTTTAAAAAGCCCAGTTTTAACAAACAAAGGAAGCCGGAGTGACAGAATAGCAGCAGGACGTTTGCCTTGCACGTGGCTGAGCTGGGACAGACTGGGTTCGATCCCTGGCATCCCCTATAGTCCCCGGAGCCTGCCAGGAGCAATTTCTGAATGTAGAGTCAGGAGCAACCTCTGAGTGCTGCTGGGTGTGGGCCAAAAACAAACAAATAAAAAAGCTCAGTTTTACAACAGTGGCTTTCATTTTTAAAAAATGTTTACTTTACTAAAACCATTGTGATCTACAAAGTCCACATTGTAGAATTTCAGCTATACAGTGAGTCAGGGCCATTCCCACCACCAGTGTCGACCTCCCTCCACCAATGAACCCAGAGTGCATCCTATATCACTGCCCTTTACCCCCTGGCCTACCAGTAGAACAGGTCCATTTTAAGTTTAAACTGTTATAGTTTGGGTCTCTAAATTTTATTGTTGTTGACTTTGGCTTGAATATTTATTTCTGTCCTTGGTCTAAGGCTGACTGGCTGGCTGGCTGACTGGCTGGCTGGCTTCCTTCCTTCCATTTGGTCCATGGCTTGCTTACTTGCTTCCTTCTTTTTCCTTCTTTCTTTTCTTCCTTCCTTCTTCCACCCTCCTTCCCTCCTTCCTTCCTTCCTTCCTTCCTTCCTTCCTTCTTCCTTCCTTCCATTTTACAGAAAAATGCAGAAATATAAGGTAAAACAAAGTAATTTGTGTCTCAAGGTTCTATGAAAAAAAAAAACAAGAGACCCCAACTAAAAATTAAAAAAAAAAAAAAGTAAAGTAAAAGGGCAGGCATAAGCACAGCAAAAGCTGTGAAAAATATAAAGGAAAAACTTTTGGCCTAAAAAACAGGGTGTCCACAGCCATGAAGCATCCTGCCATAAGACCAACTACGGGCTCCGGGCATACTAAGTTGTCTAACAGTGGCTTTCAGCTGCCAAAATCAGTGGATCTCTGAAGTGCGCAGGCACACCAAGGCTGACTGAGAACCACTGTTCTCACACACATACACTGCTGGTGTGCATATGCGATGCAAATATGGAACCAGGGCTGGCTGCTTTACCTCTTGTACTACCGCTCTGGCCCGTAATAGATAAATTTTCATGATAGTTAAAGGATACCGGATGGCTGCAAAATAGGTTTTCTAACTTCATTCCTTTTATAATTTTTATTGTTTTTTAATTAAACCTTTCCCTCATTTCTTATCTATTATTTATTCACTGACCAAGCCCTGGTTGTCTCAACATCACATATGGTCCCCCAAGCACCATTAGGAGTAGTCCCTGGAATAACCCTGGAACACTGCTGGAAGTGACCCAAACATCTGCCCCCACCAATTTCACTATAAAAACTGGAGATTTATTGGAGTGTGAGAAGACAAGTGAAGCATTTTCTTGTTTTAGAACTCTTTTCATGAGAAGATAATAAATGCTTTGGAGTTCCAAAGCATTTCAAAAATACCTTGATTCTATTTTCCCAAAAAATAACATATATTCAAAGTAATAATAAAAGAAAAACAAAAACAAAAACCAGCCCAATAAAATAATTCTATTGTTCACAAAACCAGATATGAAACATTTACCTGGGCACAACAAATGAAAGCAATAGAAAGTGTCAGTAAGAAAACTGAAGATACAACCACATCTACTGAGCGCTGTGGACCCCGTCTCTGTGGAAAAAGGCAGGTATCATTGACAGAGTGTATAAAATAATGTCAAAATATTACATTAAAGCTAACATACTAAGGTAAGAAAAAGCAAAAGGCCTCTTATCATTAACTGTATGAATTTTTACTACTATTTTGGGAGGGGACCACATCTGGCAGCATTCAAAGGTTACTCCTCGTTCTGAGCTCAGGAGTCATTGCTGGCAGTGCTTGCTTGGGGGAACCACATGGGATGCCAAGGATCAGACCCGAGTCAGGCATGTGGTAGGCAAATGTTCTACCCGCTGTGCTATCACTCCAGCCCAAATTTTCCTACTTTAAAAATAACCATTTTGAGGAGCTGGAGAGATAGCACAGTGGAAAGGTATTTGCCTTGCATGTGGCCAACACCGGATGGACCCCGGTTCGAATCCCGGCATCTCATATGGTCCCCCAAGCATGCCAGGAGTGACTTCTAAGTGCAGAACCAGGAGTAACCCCTGAGAGCCGCCAGGTGTAACCCCAAAACAAAGCAAACACAAAAAACATTTTGAGGAGCCAGAGTGTAGCACAGCAGGTTGGACATTGGCCTTGCACACAGCCAAACCTGGGTTCGATCCCTAGCATCCCAAATGATCTCTCAAGCCTGCCAAGAGTGATTACTGAGTGTGGAGCCAGGAGTAATCCCTGAATGCCACCAAGTGTGGTAAATTAATAATAATAATAATAACAATAAACAATAATTTAAAAAATAAAAATTTACAAGGAAGTCCTGACATTGGATATTTAATTTTTTTATTTAGTTTTGTTTTGGGGCTAACCCTAGCAATATTCAGGGGTTACTCCTGCTCTGAGTCCAGAAATAACCTCTGGCGATTATAAAAGTATTCATGTGGACTCTCATTCATTTCTGGTGGTTAGATCCATTCTCCCAACATCCATACCAGCACTGGTTGTTCTTGTGCAGTCTCTGTGGGCTCACCCCTACCAGCTTTGCACATAGATGCCTTCCAATTTGGTATTCGCTAAACTGATGAACCTGGCCAATACTCAGAGCTACACTTGCCTATTGTGTACTAGCTGCAAGAAATTTCAGTAAGCATGTTCTCTGCATATTCTTGCACATGCCACTGTTAACCAAACAAAACTGACCTTCAGATAGGAACGCAGTGATAACCAGATCTTAATGTTCTCCACCTTTTTGAGTCTGAAATGAGGTATTTCATATTTCCTGGCTTTCCTGGCAGAAGTAATATGGCTGAAAAGTTTTGCAAATAAAAATCTCTAGAAGATATTGAAAAAAATACAAAGTGAAATGTACATTTGTCTTTCCACATGAGTACTTATATAACTGCCAACAACATTCCAACCACATATAAGGTGTTAGACAATAAAATTCTAATCACTGAGAGACCATGGGAATATTAATAGCTCATTACTCTGTTGCTCTCAAAACACATTTTATATATATATATATATATATATATATATATATATATATATATATATATATAATTAATATCCCTCTTCACATTGTTCATTCATGACATTTTCAGGGAATAATAGTCTTTGTAAACCTTTCTGAATCCCCAACTTCACAAATACAAATGTGGATATGCAGGATTCTGGCTTATCCACAAATTTTTATCTTCGATCAAACTCTTATTTCTTATACACATAAATCAACATAGTCTCATAAGAGGATTCTCTTATCAAGTTCCATTATTTATTCATGGCCATTGTTCACAGAAACTATATCACCATATATATTAAAGGTATGTTGCAGTGAAATCACACTGAGGTAATGTACTAATAGTCAGCTACATTCCTTGCTAGCTAACATAACTACTCCCACACGTAAGTTCATTTTAGATTATCATTTGACTTTCATGAATAATCAATAATGTATTTAAAACCCACAAATACCAAAAGTCCACTTATTGATCCTACACTGCCCAAATCAACTTTTGAAGAGACTACCAAAAACAAACTCAGTGGAATATTGCACACCAAAACAGAGGGAAGTAGCTTTTTGCTTGCTTGTTTTTGCTTTGGAGTCACAACTTGTGGTACTCGGGGAACTATCTAGACCATAATTCTAAATCAGGGCTTTGCCGTTCAAGACAAGTATCTGGCCATGATGCTGGCGAAGGAAGCAAACTGCATTCATTTTCTACCAACCTGCTTATATGTTCTCTCAGCCACACACATCATGAAAAAAAACATCCAAGTAAGACATAATCGTTCAAAAAAATTGATCAATGACAAAACAATAATAGGTGCAACAGGTGGTGCTCCACAAAAGAGTGTCAAGATCTCTGCAGCTGAGATGTTCATTAGCTGGTCAAGGCTCTTCTCACGGAAAAGTCGGTATACGAAAGGAAAAAATGCTAGTCCAACGGTGACAACATTTCCCAGCATCTGATAGCCAACTCCTTGCTGATAGGCATTAACCTGGGAATCAATGTAATCATATAATTATCGCATAGTTAACGGAATACAGGGGTAACATTTATCAAACAAAAATTATTTTAAATTAAGTGTTTGGGATCAGAGTGATAGCACAGCAGGTAGGATGCTTGCCCAGCATGCAGTAGATCCTAATTCAATCCCGACATCTCATATGGTCCTCTGGAGCCTGCCAGGAGTGATTTCTGAGCATAGAACCAGGAGTAATCCTGAGCATGGCCACCGGGTGTGACCCAAAAACAAAGCCAACAACAAAAGTGATATACATATTACAACTTTGAATATTATCATTGAGTTTAAGTGGCATAAGAATAAGCAAAGCATACCTGAACATTTGGTCATGTACATAAAGACTTTACAACAAACTAAAAAAATAAATAAATAAACTACTAAAATTCATTAACAAGTCTCCAAATCCTACCACTATGTCTGGCACATTGGGATGTTACACACAATGCTCTTTTCTGTTTCTGCATCCAAAACAGAGAATTGCTGCTCTGGCATAATATAAATGCAAATGCAAACAAATAACATATTCAAATACAGACAAATAATAGAACTACAAAAGTTTAAATACGCTGTTTGTTTTTCAAAGTGTTTAATCAAGAACAGCTCTGGTCACTAAATATAGCTACTGGTCACTAAATACACTTTGTATCTGAAACTAATTAAAGCTTACCCTGCTCATGATGATGCCACTTATTTCTAACACAGACATATCCATCTTTTTGCACTCAGTGCCTTCCCAAATTATTGCACTGACTCGATCAGAGGCAGGACTTGAGTTCTGAAGCCAGAATAAATGGTTCTGAAAGACAAATAAGTAAATTTCGATGCAGTCTTTTCTTACCTCCATTAGGTTTTTGTTCCTCCTTTGAACAGGCTAGGTTGTTACCCAATCAATCGTTCCATTTCACTCAGTTATCTCCCTTGAAAAGCTTAACACTGAATTACTACCTCTCAGATGTTGATTTCCTCTGATGCTTATGTGGAAAAAGGCTTAAACATCTTCTATAACGAGGCAGTCAGAGTTTATGATTTGTAAGATTGCTTTCTTCTCTGAGCATTTTTTTTTTTTTTTTTTGGTTTTTGGGCCACAACCGGTGACGCTCAGGGGTTACTCCTGGCTATGCGCTCAGAAGTTGCTCCTGGCTTGGGGACCATATGGGACGTCGGGGGATCAAACCGTGGTCCATCCAAGGCTAGCGCAGGCAAGGTAGGCACCTTACCTCTAGCGCCACTGCCCGGCCCCTTCTCTGAGCATTTTTGAGATGAGTTAAGTCGGTGGACTCATGAAATATGAAGGATGAACTTATTTCAGAGGAGGAGTCAGAGGAGGAGAAGAGAGAGAAGGAAAGGAAAAAGTTTGTCCTCTAAAACTAAAAACCATTACTAGCCTCTTTCAGAGAAATCAGCCTCTGGTCATATGCTACTCACTTTCATACAGTCATCTTGTGCCCAAATTAAAATGTTTCTGGGGGGACTGGGAGGACAGGAGAACAGTTCAGAACATCCCTGCTGTACAAGGGCTGACTTCTGGCTCTGTGCTCAGGGCTCACATCCTGCCATGCTCAAGGGATCCTATGTGATTGATGGTAGGCATCAGAGATCAGAGATATTCTCTCTAAAGAGAATCATATGGCATATTTCTTTGACAGACAATACTTATATATTACTGATGAGCAGTTATTTATGCACTGATTAAGAAAAAATATCAGGCACTTATTAATATGTAACACAGTGAGGATATAACCAAGAACAAGAGATGTGGACCTTGTCATCAAGAGATCAGACATATAAAGGCAACATGAAGTCAATACACAGCATGACAAAGGAAGGAAAGAGTGCTGTAAAAATATATCATCTCCCTATATAGTATAAACTTTATTAATAAAGTGTATTACTTGTATTAATATACTTATATAATTATATCATATATAATTAATCCAGAATAATTATAACCATATTATAATTTATACACACATTGGAATACTCAAGACTTGAAAATTAGAAAAGAATGGGTACTAAAGAAGTGCATTCTAGTCCAGGGGACTGTGAACAGGGGTGGAGGGAGGACAACACTGGTAGTGGGAATACCCCTGATTCAATGACACTATGTACCTTAAATATTACTGAGAAAGACTTGTAATTCACATTGGTTACAATAAAAATTATTAAAACAAAAGTAATGTGGAAGCATTCAAAATGTTTTTCAGTAAGTGTATAAAGTATCATCCTTATAGATAATGTTGTATTATTTAGCATTAAAAATAAGTGTGTTATTAAGTGACAAAAAAAAAAAAGAAGTGCATTCTAGGCAAAGACAGTGATATATATGCATAAAGGTCCAGAGCATAATAAATAAGAATAAATATCAGAAACTAGAGAAAGTTAGTTATATTAAATTATATAATATGAGAAGGAAGAGGATGGTCAAAATGAGATTATATAATAGTGAACAAACCCAAAATGGGCAAATAGAGAGAACTAATTCCAAAGAGATAAAGCAATTGGAGAACTTAAAGGAAATTGGCGTCACTTTAAATTTGGCAAATGTGGGCCGGAGAGATAGCATGGAGGTAAGGCGTTTGCCTCTCATGCAGGAGGTCATCGGTTCGAATCCCGGCGTCCCATATATGGTCCTCCCGTGCCTGCCAGGAGCAATTTCTGAGCCTGGAGCCAGGAATAACCCCTGAGCACTGCCGGGTGTGACCCAAAAACCACAAAAAAAAAAAAAAAAAAAAAAAAAAAAAATTTGGCAAATGTGGTACTGGCTGCTATGCGAAAGGAAGTAGGAGGGAAGAAGCCCAGAGAAACTTTCAACATGATCCAGAAAGATGGAGGGCAGACAGAGTGGTAACAGAAGCAAAAGGTGGTAACTGATTAGAATCAAGTGGGTTAGGAGTACAGAAGAACCCCAAAGTTTCCATTTGGGATAGTTAGGGATGCATCCAGAAATATGGGTGATTTGGGCCAGAAAGGGACTGAGCATACGCTTTGCATGTGGAAAGCTCAGGTTATTTTGGGTTATTTGGGACCACACCTAGTAGTGCTCAGGAATTACTACTGGTTTTGCATTCAGGAATCATACCTGATGAGCTTGGGAAAACACATGTGATGCTGGGGAAAGAATCTGGGTCGGCCAAGTGCAAAGCAAGAGCCATACCAGCTATACTATCTCTTCTACCTCAAGGGGAAGACCAAGTTAAATCCCAGGCACTGTGTGGTCCACGAGTCCTGCCAGGAATGATCCATTCAGCACTGAGCAGAAAATTAGGCCCTGAAGACTGCTGGGCACAGCACCCAAACCAAAATAAACAAATAAAAAACAGGTTAGGTGAGGAGAGTGCAAAATGATGATACCCTTAAACTGCACACATTTAATGAAATGGTATTTTTTCCCATAAAATGTGTAACTGAATTCATGTTATTTTAGAATCAAGAAAATTCAATTATTTTTAAAAGTGTATCTTTATCATTCATTTGTAAGTCACTGTAGAAATATCTTAGCCTAAAGAATAAAAAAAAAAAATCAGCTCTTAATGGTTAAATTCAGTACAGCCAGCAGTAGAGCAAGCACCTCAAAATAAGGCACTCCAGCTCTAGAACTATTTAAACAAAGACTGACTGATGACTTAATGGAAATACTAATAGAAAAGCTAACATCCATCGAGTGTTTATTCTTTGTAAGCATTGTGTTAAGCACATATTATATCTCATTAACTTTATGACAACAGTCGACAGAAGTAGGAACTACTATTACGATGTAGTAAATAGTAAAAATAGTCACAGATATAGAACTAATATCTACCATCTTGGAATACTTAAATACTTTCTGAAAAATTTTCAGTTCTAGGATATCTGATGTTATGATATTAATATAAAAATAAATATTTTTGTTTTAGCACAATTGGTAGGGCTGGAAAAATGAATCAGAGTTGGAGCATTTACTTAGAATATGGGAGACCTAAATCTAATCCTAAAAAGAATCCCCCCCAAGCACCACTGCAAGCAACATCTAGCACAACAAATGCCCCCCCCCAACAAGGAGAAAAATGGATTGCTTGCTTTATACATCACTAGAAAAAAAAAAGCCATAAACTAGCAATTCATATTTAATAGAGACATGCTTATGAAAATACAAGTTTTAGTTTTGTTTTGTTTTGGTTTTTGGGTCACACCCGGCAGCGCTCAGGGGTTACTTCTGGCTCCATGCTCAGAAATCGCTCCTGGCAGGCTCGGGGGACCATATGGGGTGCCGGGATTTGAACCAATGACCTTCTGCATGAAAGGCAAATGCCCTACCTCCATGCTATCTCTCCAGCCCCAGGAAAATACAAGTTGATAAAGCTACCATTCAAACCACAAACAACCTATTACTAAAAAATGAACATAGAAGCATTTTCTTGTGTATCATATATGCCATAAAGAGATTTAATTCACCTTAATATATCAGCATGACAAAGGAAAAAGCAGACCTAAGATTATTAAATTCCAGTAACTGTATTTTACTTTGCATAATATTTTCCTCAAATAGAATAGCCTAGTGATGAAGATTTTGCTTTATTGTACTGTAGAAAATTTTATCAAATTATATATATGGATTAGATAAAGTCAAATTATATAAATCATCCATAGTGAAAAGAAAAAGAACTCAAATTCTAGCTTTTTTTTTCACTAAATGGGGAAAGTTCTTCATAATACCGTATATATATATATATATATATATACATATACATATATATATACATATATATATACACACACATATATATATTTGGGAAATATATAATATAGATATATATATATTTATCTATATTATATATATATATATATATATATATATATATATATATATATATATATATATATATATATTTGGGAAGGGTTGAGTCATACCCGGCAGTTACTCCTGGCTCTGCACTCAGAAATTGCTTCTGGAGGTGGGAGCCCGGGGGATAAAAAAAGAAAAGAAATTGCTCCTGGCAGGCATGGGGGACCATATGGGGTGCTAGGATTCGAACCACCATCAGTCCTAAATCAATTGTGTGCAAGGAAAACACCGTATCGCTATGCTATCTCTTCAGCCCTCCTGGTATATTTCTAATGTCTTCCTGACCATGTTATTTTTTAATCCATTTTCAATAGTCATCTTTCTGATTGTAAAGAGAAACAATTTTTTATGTAACGTTTCATGAGGATAGTTCTTTTATAAAAGTACTGCAAACAAGGTGGCTATCTTTTCCCCTTACTATTTTATTTCTAAAGAACCTCCCATGTTCAAACAGGTCTTTTAGTACAGGGCTGATACTCTCAGAGATTCTCTGCCTGGCAGTCTGGTTCCAGACAAGACCCAAACTCAGTAGTGCCGAGGATCAAACTTAGGGCCTGCTACATGATGGCATGTGCTTTACCCCTTTGCCTTTGGTCCCTATGCGGAATCTTAAAAATCACACATTTTAAGAATCTAATTGGGGGAAGGGGGGCCAGAGAGATAGCATGGAGGTAAGGCATTTGCTTTGCATGCAGAAGGTCGGTGGTTCGAATCCCGGCATCCCATATGGTCCCCAAGCATGCCAGGAGCAATTTCTGAGCATAGAGCTGAGAGTAACCCCTGAGCGTTGCCAGGTGTGACCCAAAAACCAAAAACCAAAAAAAAAAATCTAATTGGGGAATAAAAACCACCTATGTTGCTTATTAAAGAAACTATTTTATAAACAATTTAAAAAATGAGCATAAAGGAAAACAACATGAGAAGCGTTATGGAAAAGTATTAGCTTAAAAAAGGGCTGAAGCAATAGTATAGCAGGTAGGGTGCTTGCTTGCACACAGTTGATCTGAGTTGGTTCTCTGTTTTCCCATATGGTCCTCCAATTACCGCCAGGAGTAATTCCTGAGTGCAAAGCCAGGACTAACTCCTGAACATCAATGGGTGTGACATTTCCACCCCCCCAAAAAAAATTACGAACAAATTTAGGTTAAAAACCCTTAGTCAGAGCATCACTTCTCCCCGAGTCTAATATCTACCTGATGTTAATGTTTGTTTAGGGTAACAGCTGGTAATGCTTCGGGATGACTCCGACCTTGACTCATCACTTCTAACCGTGGGATACAGGGATCAAACCTGGGCTTCCAAGATGCGAAATATAGACTCAGCCTGTGAGCTAACTCCGGTCCTAAGATCAGCTTTTTATGTTGGTTACAAACTGCACAATTTCTTCATTTCTAATTTAAGGACAATAATAGCATTTACCTGATAAAATGAACTGGTGCTGGTAACCTGGCAATTCTCATTAAACAGACACGATTCCTTTCACTGCCATTACATACCTGCTGGAAGACATCTTCTTTGGGATCTCGTTTGGTCCCTGAGTGAGCAGGCTGCACATGAGCCCCTTCGCTGTCACTGGTGACGGATGAACGACACTCGGGGCCATGTAGCAGATCGTCCCACAGCATATCCTCTGTCTCTGAGTCATGGCGAGTGCTTTCGGAGTCTCTTCTTGACATACTGTGGCTGCAAGAGCCACCATTCACACCAGATCTAGAGCCCTTAAAGAAAAACAACCCCAAAAAGGGCAATTATATTTAATAATGGAATAATATTTAAACAAGTTATCTGTTGCCTAAGCTCACAGCATTCTCAAGGTGTTTACTCTGTAGGATTTGTGGGACACGGAAAAAGTGGTATCAAGAAGAAAATGTGTAGCTTTCTTTGCAAGCATTCATCAGGAAGAAAGAAAGGGCCTACTAAATAACTTAGAGCACAGCTTAAAAAATTTGAAAATGATAAAAAAAAAAATGAACCAAAAATAGGCAGATGAAAAGAATAAAGCTTATAGCAAAAATAAATGAACTAAAAACCTAGGACAGACAGAGGTTTGATCCCCCCGTATCCCACAGAGTCCCTCAAGCTAGGAGCAATTTCTGAGCGCATAGCCAGGAGTAACCCCTGAGCGTCATGGGTATGGCCCAAAAAGCAATAATAATAATAATAATAAAATTAATATTTCCACTTTATAAGGATACATTACCTGGCTGAAGGCTGCTGATTCAAATTCAGATTCAGCTAGACTATCTGAATCCCGAACAATACGACACCACCTGGAAGAGGTTTTCTTTACCTGCCAAAAATTAAACCAACCAACAAAAAGTAAAAATCTTAAATATCTCCAGCTATTATTCACTGATTTAAGGAGTCAATGCTCAAATTTTACAAACTAAAATAAAAGCTACCTGAGAGTTTGGGTGCCTTGAAAATATTGACTTCCTGTTAATTTCAGAGCCGTTGTCACTTGAGGCCCCTTCCACACTCCTTCGCAATAATATCATCTGTGTCTGGGCTTCACCATCTTCGTCACTTGAAAGATCATCTGAAATGCCATTACCCAAAGACCTGACGGATGGCTCCTACAAAACAAACAGCAATTCCTTCACTGGAAAGAATCAAAATACTCTTAGAGTAAGCTTCCCATGCCATTTGACAAAAGACCATGTAATACTCAAGAAGCAATGAGACAAAGCTAAATGAGAAATGAACAATATGGCTAGACAGTATTTGATCTCAATAAAGCAAAGAAGTATTGACCATGCAACTAAATAGTTGGGGGGGGTTTGTTTTTGTTTTTTTGTTTTTTGAGTCACACCCGGCAGTGCTCAGGGGTAATTACTCCTGGCTCTATGCTCAGAAATCGCTCCTGGCAGGCTCAGGGGACCATATGGGATGCCGGAATTCGAACCATTGTCCCTCCTGGATCAGCTGCTTGCAAGGCAAATGTCTTACTTCCATTCTATCTCTCTGGCCCCACAACTAAATAGTTTTAATGAAGAAACAATATTCTATAGCACAGAGGTTCCCCAAAGCATCAGTCCTACTGTCTCCTTTTCACTGATCAACCACAGGAATACTGTCATTAAGCAAACAAAAAGTGTCCCTACAGTTACATCAGATACTGACATTTCCCCCTATCTCTACCCCCATTTTTCCATTGTCCCCTAAAGACTCTCATTCACTGAAATGCACACCCTACACTCAGGGTAGGACCCCCTATTCCTACTCCACTGTAACACTAATAGTGGTTATAAGCACAGATAAGTTTGAGTCAAATTAGGTCTCAATAAAAGTTTTTATTATGCAACTCTGGACAAATAATCAAATCTTTCTGCTACTATTTCCTCACTGAAAAATAATTGACAGTAAAAGCACCTAGTTCACTTTAAATAAGTTACTATCTGTAAAGCACTTAGAATAATGCTTGACTGAGTAGCAAAAGAAAAAATGGAGGTAGGCTGGAGCCAGAGAACAATAAGTAAGGTACATGTCTTGCACATGGTTTGATCCTTGACATTCCCAACAGCTGGTCCTTCCAGGAGCCAGGAGAAACCCCTGAGCACTGGCAGCTGTGGTCCCAAAACAAAAAGAAAACAAAAAACAGGGGCTAGAGCAATAGCACAGCGGTAGGGTGTTTGCCTTGCATGAGGCCAACACAGAACAGACCCCGGTTCGATTCCCAGTATCCCATATGGTCCCCCCAAGCCTACCACGAGTGATTTCTGAGCATATAGCCAGGAGTAAGCCCTGAGTGCTGCAGGGTGTGTCCCCCCAAAACAAAACAAAAACTAACACAAAATAAAAGGAGTATTTTCTGTAATTACTAAATGCCACAGTGTACCAAAGGTATTTCAAGATTCTGAAGTCCAAGCATAGGTGTAGTTTCAGACAGAGCAGAGTCTATATATAATCTAGCTACATACATAGGTGCAGTCTGGCTATCCCTAGACTAATTTCCCAAGCCTTAACACAACGTCACAGACTTTCTGGAATCTGACTCCACATAATCTAGTTATTAACTAAGCCAACTTGCAACCAGTTTCAGTCCTACAAATTGGAGCAATCAACTTCAGTCTTCATGTGATGCTCTCTTCACATTCACTGGTTTTACATTTCACGTCTTTGTTATGTCTACAAACCCATTTTCTTCCTCTGATAGAGCCTAAGAATAAGAGCATTTTACACAGAAAAAAAAAGATTTTATTTTCGGGGCTGGAGAGAGTATAAGTGAGGTGCTTGCTCTGCATGCACCCGATCTGGCCGTTGACCCCTGGCACCACACATGGCCCATAAGGCCCATCAGGAGCGATCCTACGTAAAGAGCCATGAATCAAATGAGCCCTGAGCACTGCTGGGAGTAGGCACCCCCTCCTCCTCAGTCTTTTTGCTTGATTTATTCTCATCTAAGTCTTACCCTCTGGCAGTTTTCTCCATCTGACAATTTTGCTTTCTCTCTTGTTTGCCACATTTTAATCTCTGGCCGACATTGTCTCTTCTTAACGATGGGAGGCAAACAGCTTGTATCATTCTCGGTTTCAGTCTCTTGGTTACATATTAATTTTACTCTTTTAATCCTAGGTTTTAGAAGAAAATAAAATCATGTTCTGACAATAGTGTCTTTTACTAAATAAGTTTTTCCCTAAGGAGAATATCATTCTAGAAATCACATTGTTCAAGCTTCCTACTTACAAAGGGAATGAATGGAAGAACAGGACAGAATAGGCTTACCTTTAGGCTCTACTAGACCCTCATGTAAATTAACTGAGAAAAAGTCTACGCATGGTGCACATACTATTATTTCACACTCCAGACTGTCTTCCAGCTCCCCCTTCAGAGCCCAGGAGCTCTCAGTTCTTTGATGACTGCTGAACTTCACCCAGAAAAATTACTCAATCTGCCAAACGGTAGCCAGTGAGTACGCAATCGTTTAAGTCTTCACATTGCTCTAAACTGCATTGGATTCGAAAATTTTACCTCCCTAATCTGACAGTAAAATAACTCAGAAGAAAATCTGAGGGAAGCATAATGTCCAGCATGATGATATTCAGTGCAAAGAACTCAGATTTAAGGGAAAAAAGTGCAAAATGTCCTTAGAAAAGTATGAAAACATATTTACCTTCAAAAAAATATGAAAAGCTTTATTTCTGGGTCATAATCCTTAATGGATGACAAGGCAAGTATATAAATCTCATTAAGGCTCTCATGACTTATAAAATCATGAAAGTAGAATTTGTCTTGAACCTACTTTCTTTTTTTTTGGGGGGGGGGGCACACCCGGCAGTGCTCAGGGGTTACCCTGACTGTCTGCTCAGAAATCACTCCTGGCAGGCACGGGGGACCATACGGGACACCGGGATTCGAACCATCTTTGGTCGGGGACCATATGGGACACCAGGATTCGAACCAACCACCTTTGGTCCTGGATCTGCTGCTTGCAAGGCAAACGCCGCTGTGCTATCTCTCTGGGCCCTTGAATCTACTTTCTGTCCAATAGCCTATCCACACCAACTTCTACAGTATCCTATCTCATGCTAAAAAAAAATAAAAGCAAAAAACTGATCTTGTAAAAATCCGTTCTTCTCTTAAGATGTTTGTTCACTGATTTACACATTTAACTTTTCAATTTATATTTCTTTAATTCTGTGATCTAAAAGCTCATTAACTAAAAACAGAATAAAATGTTATAGCTGGAGCAATGGCACAGCAGTAGGGCATCTGCCTTGCATGTGGCTGACCCACGAGTGACTGTGGTTCGATCCCCCAGCGTCCCATATGGACCCCCAAGCCAGGGGCAATTTCTCAGCGCATAGCCAGGAGTAGCCCCTAAGTGTCACTGGGTGTGGGCCCCCCCAAAAAATGTTTATAGCAGATTACTGTAACTACAGATGGCATGACAAGAAAACATTTTGATTAAGCAAATTCTTTTAGAAACCTTAAAAATCATGCAACAATATATATACACTGTGTATTTCTATACCAGATTACATATACCATAAAAATTAATGTGAATACAAGATCAAATAAAAATTCCAATGTAAATCTTCCCACCTGTTACCAAAAAGAGTCCCCCAAAAACCACCAATAAAGGGTACAGGTTCCACATTTTCTATTCCTCTGACTTTATCAGAGGAATTATTTCCATTTTCTCGGCTCCCATCACCATTTACAGTTTTCCGTAATTTTCTACAAAAAAAATAAAACGATTTTTTCAAAAACTTCAGATTACTTAGGACTTCTACTTCTCCCCAAATTACCACTACTGAAAATTACACCGACTATTACCTGAAATTAAATATAATGAACTTCATGTAATAAAAATAAATTATATAAGAACATTTCTAATTAAGGGGCAAGAACAGATTGCAAACCAAAGGTTTATTACTATTCTGTTCAGTCATTAAAGAACTATTGATTCAAAAAAGAACTATTGATTCAAAACAGTACTAGGAGGAAAATTTTCATAGGTATGACCAATGTATCACAGCAAATGTTTCCTGTGTCAGAGCAAAGGAAAGAAATGAATGCTTTAAATAAAGAGACATGGCTATTCGTTATTTGGCACACTTAATAAGGGATCACAAAATAATTTTCATGTGATGCCCTATGCAATCTTTAAAAATGTTAAAAACACAATAATAAATAGCACAAGACATAATTTCTTTAGAAATCGTTGAAGTGGAATCAAAGCCTGTATTCTACCAGAGGTAATCTTAGAGTTTTCCTTTCGGTGGCCAAAAGTTTTTTATTTGGGATTTGGGTTTTCAGCAACACCTGCTGGCTCTGCACTCACGAATCACTATTGGTGGGTTCAGGATGAACCCAAATCGACTACGTGCCAGACAAGTGCCCCATTTGCTATTGTACTATCTCTCGGTCTTCAGGATAACATTTTTAAAATAACATTAGAAAATATATACATTAAAAAAAAAGAATAAAGGGCCCAGATAGCACAGCGGCGTTTGCCTTGGAAGCAGCTGATCCAGGACCTAAGGTGGTTGGTTCGAATCCCGGTGTCCCATATGGTCCCCCGTGCCTGCCAGGAGCTATTTCTGGGCAGACAGCCAGAAGTAACCCCTGAGCAATGCCGGGTGTGGCCCAAAAACCAAGAAAGGAGGGAAGGAAGGAAGGAAGGAAGGAAGGAAGGAAGGAAGGAAGGAAGGAAGGAAGGAAGGAAGGAAGGAAGGAAGGGAAGGAAGGAAGGAAGGAAGGAAGGAAGGAAGGAAGGAAGGAAGGAAGGAAGGAAGGAAGGAAGGAAGGAAAGAAGGAAGGAAAGAAGGAAGGAAAGAAGGAAGGAAAGAAGGAAGGAAAGAAGGAAGGAAAGAAGGAAGGAAGGAAAGAAAGAAAGAAAAGAAAGAAAGAAAGAAAGAAAGAAAGAAAGAAAGAAAGAAAGAAAGAAAGAAAGAAAGAAAGAAAGAAAGAAAGAAAGAAAGAAAGAAAGAAAGAAAGAAAAGGAAGAAAGAAGCAAGGAAGGAAGAAAGAAAGAAAGAAAGAAAGAAAGAAAGAAAGAAAGAAGAAAGAAAGAAAGAAAGAAAGAAAGAAAGAATGAAAGAAAGAAAGAAAGAAAGAAAGAAAGAAGAAGAAAAAGAAAGAAAGAAAGAAAGAAAGAAAGAAGAAAGAAAGAAAGAAAGAAAGAAAGAAAGAAAGAAAGAAAGAAAGAAAGAAAGAAAGAAAGAAAGAAAGAAAGAAAGAAAGAAAGAGAGAGAGAAAGAGAGAAAGAGAGAAAGAGAGAAAGAAAGAAAGAGAGAATGAAAGAAAGAAAGAATGAAAGAAAGAAGAAGAAAGAAGAGAAAGAAAGAAAGAAAGAAAGAAAGAAAGAAGAAGAAAGAAAGGAAAGAAAGAAAAGAAAGAAAGAAAGAAGAAGAAAGAAGAAAGAGAAGGAAAGAAAGAAAGAAAGCAAGCAAGAAAGCAAGAAAGCAAGAAAGCAAGAAAGCAAGAAAGCAAGAAAGCAAGAAAGCAAGAAAGCAAGAAAGCAAGAAAGCAAGAAAGCAAGAAAGCAAGAAAGCAAGAAAGAAAGAAAGCAAGAAAGCAAGAAAGCAAGAAAGCAAGAAAGCAAGAAAGAAAGAAAGAAAGAAGAAAGAAAGAAAGAAAGAAAGAAAGAAAGAAAGAAAAGAAAGAAAGAAAGAAAGAAAGAAAGAAAGAAAGAAAGAAAGAAAGAAAGAAAGAAAGAAAGAAAGAAAGAAAGAAAGAAAGAAAGAAAGAAAGAAAGAAAGAAAGAAAGAAAGAAAGAAAGAAAGAACTTGTACTCCTTCCAGGTACAAGCTAGAAGTGGGCCAAGGCTCCACTGGGTGTGGCCCAAAACCCAAAATCAATACGGAAATAAGAAGTGAAAAAACTCTTTTTTTTTTTTTTTCGGTTTTTGGGCCACACCCGGCGGTGCTCAGGGGTTCCTCCTGGCTGTCTGCTCAGAAATAGCTCCTGGCAGGCACGGGGGACCATATGGGAGGGACACTGGGATTCGAACCAGCCGCCTTTGGTCCTGGATCAGCTGCTTGCAAAGCAAACGCCGCTGTGCTATCTCTCCGGGCCCAAAAAACTCTTTTTTTAAAAGCAAAAATATCTACACAAAAGAAGAGGGGTTTTTGATTAATTAATTCATTCAAAGATTTTATCAATTCAGAGCCAAAGCACCAGTAGAAAGGCACTTGTCTTACATGTAGCCGACCTGGACTGAATCCCAGCACCCCGTACTGTCCCTACAGGAGTGATTCCTGAGTGCAGAGCTTGGAGTAAGCCCTGCACACCAACACATATGACCAAAAAAAATAATGTTTAAAGTGTCTTACAGAAAATATATAACTACAAGAATAAATTCTTATTTTACCTTCTTCTCCGATTACCATTGTTTCCTGATGACCTTGTTATCTGAGTAGACACAATCTGACAGTGGACAGTTCCCATGAGTAACATAAGGCACAAAGGTCCAAGGACTTCACTAACATTCACAAGAGGCATCATAGAATATAAAACGAGTGCTAGAACTGAAAGAGGTTTCAAAATGCAAAGCATTAGGGCTAGTCCTCAAAACTAATGCCAGCAACTATATTATCTACTTTTTTGTCATTAGGAGAAGGGCACAACCAGCAGCGCACAAGGGTTACTCCTGGCCCTGTGCTCAGAAATCACTCCTGGCAAGGTTGGGGGACTATATGGGGTGCTGGGGATCGAATCTGGGTCTGTCCCGGGTCAGCAGAGTGCAAGGCATATGCCCTGCTGTAATGCTATCGCTCCTATATTATCTACTTCTATAAAAATTCATCATTTAAAAAAGATCATCAGGGGGCCAGAGAGATAGAACAGCATGAAAGTCTTGCTTGAAGCCCAACTAGATATGTTTAGCAGCACCAGGACTTCATAAAAGCACACAACTGAAAATTGCTTCCTTCCCTAGAATTCTATCTATCTATCTATCTATCTATCTATCTATCTATCTATCTATCTATCTATCAATCATCTATCTATCTATAGATATATCTATCTATAGATATCTATCTATCATCTTTCTATCTATAGATCTATCTATCTATAGATATATATCTATAGATAGATAGATCTATCTATAGATATATATCTATATAGATATATAGATATATCTATAGATAGATGATAGATATCTATAGATAGATATATCTATAGATATATCTATCTATCTATCGATATATATCTATATAGATCTAGATAGATAGATAGATAGATAGATAGATAGATAGATAGATAGATAGATAGATAGATAGATAGATAGATAGATAGATAGATAGATAGATAGATTGATTGATTGAATTCTAGGGAAGGAAGCAATTTGAATATATATATTTGAATATATATATATTCAACCGGTATATTGGCTGAAACTCTAAAATCCTACAAAAATATATGTGTGTGCAGTAACAGAAGTCTTGATTAAAAGGAGAACTGTCTTATTCCTTCATTTTCCCTCAATTAGCCTCTATCTATACAGGACTGGGTGGATATAATTCCACTCCAAGTTTCTTTTTTTTTCTTTTTGGTTTTTGGGTCATACCCGACAGCACTCAGGGGTTACTCCTGGCTCTCTGCTCAGAAATAGCTCCTGGCAGGCATGGGGGACTATATGGGATACCGGGATGTGAACCACTGTCCTGCGTGCAAAGCAAACGCCTAACCTCCAATGCTATCTCTCCGGCCCGCAAATTTCTTATTTTTATTATGATTAGATATTTTAATAAATCATTCTGCAAGAAATACACATGTAAGAGCACTTATGTTGAGAAAATATGATAGAAGAATGTATCTTATATCATAATATCACATACTGGAAGCCTAGAGAAATTAAAGAAATGTTCTACAAGTATAGCAGCAAAGTGATGGATCCTGCTTTGCACACGAAAGCTGCTCTGGTGCGATGTCCATCCCTGGCACTGTCCCACATGCTGAATGTGGCTCAGGAGACACTAATGTTGAAGATCTCTGGCATCACAACCAAGTGTGTGATATCCTGTGTACAGCCAGAGTCTAAGCACTCTAATGAAAGTACAGGACCCCAACATGCACTGCAACTAAAGTGTATGTGAGCACTGTCCCCAACTGTGTATGATCCCCAGATAAAACAGAAGGGATGGAAAAGTGGCAGAGAAATAAAAAACATGTGAGACTAGCCGGACAAATCAATAGTGCAGAATATGTATTCTAGACAGAAACCATGATGCATATAAAAACTTAATATGTATATATAATTTCATATACTTCAACCAGAAGAGTAAGTTCCTCGACAACAAATATGGAAAATTTTTTTATTTCAACTACACGTGACCATGAGAAAAAGAACTTTATACATCAGATTAAGTGACAGATTGTAAAATCAGAATAATTCTGTAAGTCTATGGCAATACAGGTCCTGTTGTCCACTATTTATTAGGGAATTCTGAAAACATATATAAAATATATTATATATAATATATATTTATATAAATTCATAAATTTATATAAATAAATATATGTGTATATATAAAATATAAAAATTTTACTCATGGGGCCAGAGCAATAGCACAGCTGATAGGGCATTTGCCTTGCATGTGGCTGACCCAGGCCCAATTCCCGGAATCCCATATGGTCCCCTGAGACGGCCAGGAGTGATTTCTGAGCCAAGAGCCAGGAGTAACCCCTGAGCGCTGCAGGGTATGGACCAGAAACAAACATGCAAAATTATTTAAGAGGACGGTGTTATTAATAGCAAAAAAATAAAACTAAGCATGTTAACAGCTATGGAAATATTGTACGGTTAAAGAATAAAAACCTTAAAAACTATAAAAAGGTATTTTAGACTAAGCACTGCCACGGTGGTCTGTCGACCTCTGCACCCCAGGATATGAGCAGCACTGCATCGTCAGATTAATTAGGTGCAGCTCAGATCCTTGCATTCAATCCAATGGTCTAGATGGCAGAGAATTGCTAGGAGGGATCCCTCTCCCAGACTCTCTGAACACTACTTGGATAGGACATTTGCCTTGCATGCAGCCAATCCCAGGCAGATTCCAGTTCGATTCCTGTCACCCCGTATGGTTCCCAAGCTACCAGGAGTAGCACAGAGCCAGGAGTAACTCCTGAGCATCACCAAGTGTGACCCAAAAACTAAATAAAACAAAACAAAACAAACTGGGATAGGGTAAATCCATTAGGCTTTTAAAATCGTATTAAAACCATAATATTGGAGCCGGAGAGATAGCACAGCGGCAGGGCGTTGGCCTTGCATGCAGAAGGATGGTGGTTCGAATCCCAGCATCCCATATGGTCTCCCGAGCCTGCCAGGAGCGATTTCTGAGCCTGGAGTAGCCCCTGAGACCTGCTGGGTATGACCCAAAAACCAAAACAAAAAAATAAAATAAAATCATAGTATTGAGATCACAGTTCTAAACGATGGAGTCCATGTGTTGGAATCTTACTTGGTCATCAATATTGAAGATATCTGTGGTTAAATTATAATTTATGTTAAATTATAAATCAGAATAAAATTCATTCCATTGTTCACATTAACCACAGTTGAAGTACTTGACTGCTAACCACTAACTAACCATAACAGGCAGTACACAGATGGACAAGATCTAGAAATGTCTACGGAAAGGGCTGGTGGAGGGTGAAGCGATAGTGCAGCAGTAGGGTGTCTGCCTTGCACGCAACTAAACCAGGACGAATCTGGGTTCTATCCCCAATGTCCCATATGGTCCCCCAAGCCAGGAGCGGTTTCTGAACGCAGAGCCAGGAGTAATCCCTGAGTGTCACTGGGTGTGGCCAAAACCAAAATTAAATAAAAAAGAAATGGCTGGTGGATAGAAATTCTATGGGCTAGTAGTGTTACAACCTATAAAACTTGAACTTAGGGGCCAGGAATTAGCTTAGTGTTAGAACACTTGCCTTTTGTACAGTGAAGGCCCTGATATCAGTTTCCTGGCACCATACATAGCAAGAGTTAAACATAATTTGTAAGGACAAACCCATTAAATAAGTTTTACCAGAACTATGATCTAATAATTAAATAAAAAAACTAAATAAGAGAGAGCCATAGTGATAGCACAGCAGGTAAGGAGCTTGCCTTGCACATGGCTGACCCAGGTTCGATCCCCAGTATCCCATATGGTCCTGAGCCCACCAGGAGTAATTTCTGTAATTTCTTCAGAACCAGGAGTAACCCCTGAGTACCACCAGGTCTCACCCAAACTCCTTCCCACCAAAATAAATAAAAAATAAAAGTGATCTCTAATGATTGGGAAATAAAAGAGATATTGGCAGTGTGGGCTAACGTAATGGCAACAGAAACAGAATAGTCAAGACATGTCAGAGGCAGAACTTACAGAGCAGTGGCAGATTGGATGTGAGAGTTGAAAACTAATAGTTAATGACACATTTAATTAAATGAGGAAAGATCTAAAGAGAAAAAGATGTGTAACAGGGACCAGAGAGATAGCATGGAGGTAGGGCGTTTGCCTTGCATGCAGAACGAAAGTGGTTCAAATCCTGGCATCCCATATGGTCCCCAGAGCCTGCCAGGAGCAATTTCTGAGCATAGAGCCAGAAGTAACCCCTGAGCACTGCCGGGTATGACCCAAAAACAAAAAAAAAAAAAAAAAAAAAGAAATGTACCAATAAAAAGTTGTTAAAGGGGTCGAAGTGGTGGCACAGGGCGTAAGGCGTCTGCCTTGTGCGTGCTAGCCTAGGATGAACCACTGTTCAATCCCCCGGCATCCCATATGGTCCCCCAAGCCAGGAGCTATTTCTGAGCGCAGAGCTAGGAGTAGCCCGAGGGCCACCAGGTGTGGCTCAAAAGCCCAAAAATAAAGTTGTTAAAAACTAGAGATCCTTGGGGTTAAAATGGTGGTGCAAGTGGTAGGGCATTTGCCTTACACGTGCTAACCTAGGCTAGACCACAGTTCGATCCCCTGGTGTCACATATGTTCCATGCCAGGAACAATTTCTGAGCCCATAGCCAGGAGTAACCACTAAGTGTCATCACGTGTGGCCCAAAAAGCAAAAAACAAACAAACAAAAAAACCATATATATAAAAACTCCAAGAGATCTATTTTAAATGATTAAATTCAAGATAATATGAAATTTCGACATGGAAATATCAAACAGGTATTTAAACTTGCAAGCATGAAGTTCAGCAAGTAATCTAGCTCTGAGCATCACCAGTGTATCAATATTTATAGCACTGAGGTTTGATGGCAGTACCTCGAGAAAAGAATCAGGATGTAATCTCGAGCTAACTCAGCATATAAGGTCAGCCATCTGAAAAGACTGAGAAGGCCTGACAGCGAGACAGATGGGAAAACCCAAGAAGAATATTAAACAGTCCTGCTTACTCTCTCTGAGCAAAAAATCTTAGCATAATCTTCCAATGCTATTTTTTCCTTCATTTCTTCTTCATTTTTTTTGGCAGGGGTGAAATTGGGGATTAAATCCATCCAAGGTATTTACTGTACCAGCGAGCTATACCCTTAACCCACCCTTTTATTTCTTCATATTTGAAAAGGCAAGCAAATTTGAGCATAGTAAAGCTTGTATCATTTAATAACAAAAAAAAAAAACAGAATAAAGAAACTTTCATAACTTAGTTCAGCTTTGCCAATTACCTTGCATGAGGTAAAGCAGTAGCAGCCAAACAAAGATTCTTAAAGAGGTAACCTGGATCCACCAATGGCTGAAAAATGGGAAAAATACAACTCGAACAAGTCCCTTTCGAGTCAGTGAGGTCCATGGAATTTCAGGTTTGGCTTTAGCAAATGTTGAACCTTTAAAAACACAATAAAACAAAAATTAAACATTTATGCACACTGTATTGACAACATTTTCTGACACTAACTAACCTTGTTGCTGGAACAATCCACAGAGAAAGCAATAGAAAAAGTGCAAAGGTTTTCGTTTTATATCATTAAAGAAGGCAGATTGCTTCTACCTGAGGGAAACTCACTGGGGCAGTAGGTCCAATAAGTCTAGGAGCCTCCCTGCGTTATATTAAAAACAGATTATAGCGAAAATCAGCACATAAACTTATTCAGTTAAAAACAAATTTAAAATTTTTTAATTTTAAATTTTTTTTTTTGGTTTTTGGGCCACACCTGTTTGACGCTCAGGGGTTACTCCTGGCTATGCACTCAGAAATCACTCCTGGCTTGAGGGGACCATATGGGATGCCGGGGGGAATCGAACTGTGGTCCATCCTATGCTAGTGCTTGCAAGGCAGACACCTTACCTCTAGCGCCACCTTCTTGGCCCCTAAATTTTAAATTTAAAAATATTCCAGGAGCCAGAGCCATACATAGGACAGGTGGTATGGTATGTCTTGCATTAAATGTCTTGCTTCAGCTATTAAGATCAGAAGGTCAAAATAAATCAGGCTCAGGGCCAGAGAGATAACATGGAGGTAAGGCATTTGCCTTGCATGCAGAAGGTTGGTGGTTTGAATCCGGCATCCCATATGGTCCCCTGAGCCTGTCGGGGGTGATTTCTTTTCTTTTTTTTTTTTTTTTTTTTTTTTTTGGTTTTTGAGCCACACCTGTTTGACGCTCAGGGGTTACTCCTGGCTATGTGCTCAGAAATCGCCCCTGGCTTGGGGGGACCATAAGGGACGCCGGGGGATCGAACTGCGGTCCGTCCTATGCTAGTGCTTGCAAGGCAGACACCTTACCTCTAGCGCCACCTTCCCAGCCCCATACCGGGGGTGATTTCTGAGCGTAGAACCAGGAGTAGCCCCTGAGTGCTGCCAGGTGTGACCCAAAAACATAAACAAAAACAAAAAAAATCAGGCTCACTTGAAAGTTACATGTATTTCTTAATAAAAAGAAAAACATTATCTCTATTATTCCTCTTTCAATCTTATAGAAACATATAATCTTTCACACAATATTAAAGTAAGGGAGATAAAAGTGAGAAAAAAGCCTTAAGAAGAAATTAAAGAATACAATCACAAGGAAAGATCTAAAAAAAAAAATAATCTTTGGCACCACTATGAAATAGTGACTATTATATGTAAGAAATGAGCCAGATGTACCACTTACCTCTGATTAGGTCAACATCAATCAAGTCTGGCTTTATATGACCCATCTTTTTTGGTTTGTTTTTGAAGCCCTAGAATAAAACAAAGTAAAACAGATTCAAAAAATAAATTAAAAAGAGACTCATCAAAAAAGAGTTTTTTAAATATAAAAGACTTATGGCATATTTATATATATGTACTTTTACTATAGGCCCACTACTATTGAAGTTCCTTAAAAGAATTTACTAATACTAGTTTTAGTTTTATCAAGTAATGCATGCAAACACTTGCATCACTTCTTAAAACAACAATACCAAAGAACATTAAGAGACTCACTGCTCAATTTCACTCATTTAAAATAAATAACTCGGGGCCGGGTAGGTGGCGCTGGAGGTAAGGTGTCTGCCTTGCAAGCGCTAGCCAAGGAAGGACCGCGGTTCGATCCCCCGGCGTCCCATATGGTCCCCCCAAGCCAGGGGCGATTTCTGAGCACATAGCCAGGAGTAACCCCTGAGCGTTAAACGGGTGTGGCCCAAAAACCAAAAAAAAAAAATAAAATAAAATAAATAACTCCCATCATTTTTATTAGCTATTGCTTTTGGTTTGTACTTTCATACTTCTAAATACTGAACATGTACTTGCCTTGTTTTATTTGTTTTATTGGTTTTTGGTTTGTTTGGGTTTATTTTGCTATTTCTTAATGTACTGATTTTGAAGTCGTCTGCTGACTCAGTATAGTACACGATAATTCAGTTTCCTCCCTCCCTCTTTCCCTCCTTCCTTCTTTCCTTCCTTCCTTCCTTCCTTCCTTCCTTCCTTCTTTCCTTCCTTCCTTCCTTCTTCCCTCCCTCCCTTCCCTCCCCTCCCTTCCCTCCTTCCCTCCCTCCCTTCCTTCCTTCCTCCCTTCCTTCCTTCCTTCCTTCCTTCCTTCCTTCCTTCCTTCCTTCCTTCCTTCCTTCCTTCCTTCCTTCCTTTCTTCTTCCTTACTTTTTGGTTTTTGGGCCACACCTGGTGACGCTCAAGGGTTACTCCTGGCTATGCGCTCAGAAATCGTTCCTGGTTTGAGGGACTATATGGGATACCAGGGAATTGAACCTCGGTCTGTCCTGGGTCAGCCATGTGCAAAGCAAATGCCCTACCACCTGTGCCACTGCTCCAGCCCATATAATTTAGTTTTCTTATGCTACTAATCCCCAACTAATTATTTCATACAAAAACTACTATGTAGTTATATTAATTTTTGATATATCAGTAATTGGCAGTTAATAATGAACTATCAAATTACTGATCACACAAAACAGCATCCTATAAGTTATATTATATTTTCATTTACAATGAGTTTAGTCAAAATATTTGTCATTTTCCAAATACTTAAATGCTATAAAATGAATCTAAAGTTCTTATTTTTTCTAAATTTTTTTTGGGGGGTTACATCTGGCTCTGTGCTCAGAAATTACTCCTGGCATACTTGGGACCATATAGGATGCTGAGGATCAAATCCAGGAGAGTTGTGGGTAAGGCCTTACCTGCTTTATTATCACTCCAGTCCCTCAAAAGTTATTTTGGTAGGGGGAGGGTGCACATCCAGTGGTGTTCAGCAGTTACTTCTGGCTCTTTACTTAGAAATCTCTCCTGGCAGGCTTGAGGGACCATATGGGATGCTGGGAATCTAACCGAATCAATCCTGAGTGGGCCACATGCAAGGCAAATACCCTACACTGCTGTGTTATCACTCCAGCCTCTCAATGGTTCTTTTTCTACACACACACCAAAAAAAAAAAAAAAAAAATCGCTGGACCACAAAATAAAATAAAATAAAATCCAAGCACTGCCAGGAGTGATCTCTGAATCCAGTCAAGAGTAAGTCCTGAGCACTGCTTGGCATGCCCTCAAAATAAAAAACAAATTCTTGGAAACGACCTTGCCAAAACCTTTTATATTTCTACTTTAATCACACAAGATACAGCTGTAATCTCAGTAGTTTTCTGCACTATCATTCTGACAAGTTTCTCTCTGGGAACCACTAGTAACTACAAACCATGTAGGTTTGTACAAAAGGGCACACCTTTTGTAGCTTCTGACAAAGGAATCACACAGATGACTTTTCAAATTCATTCTACCCTCAAATGTGATTAGAAGTCACACTGGGTGAACGTAAATCATTTTTAGAATCCAAAGTAATATTTCATTTCCTTTCAGGAATTAAGATATTGTTCCATTATTTTCAAGATTCGAATGTTGTTATTGCAACTGCTAATGTCATTCTGACTTCTGATGTTTTGAACATGAATTGTTTCTTCTGAAATCTTAAGATGCTCAGAAAACTCAGTTTGAGATAGTTTTTTTTTTTTTACCTATTTTGCTAAGAATCTCTTCCATATGGAAATTCATTAATTTCTATTTTGGGAAAGCTTTTCTTTTTTTTTTTTTGTTTTGTTTTGTTTTTTTGTTTTTTTGGGCCACACCCGGTAACGCTCAGGGGTTACTCCTGGCTATGTGCTCAGAAGTTGCTCCTGGCTTGGGGGACCATATGGGACACCGGGGGATCGAACCGCGGTCCATCCAAGGCTAGCGCAGGCAAGGCAGACACCTTACCTTTAGCGCTACCGCCCGGCCCCCCAGGAAAGCTTTTCTTAAGCAATTTTTTTCATTCATCTAAATTTTAACTTATTCCTATTTTCTTTTTGTTTGCTTCTTATTTTTAATGGTTTTGGACATTACCTGACTGTGTGTGTAATGCTTATTTCTGGCTCTGTACTGAGGGATTATTCCTGGCATGCTCAGAGGACCATATGAGTTAACTGGAATCTAACTATTTTGATAGTTAGTTCTATATCAAAATAAAGAATTAAAAACCCAGCCAGCATTCTATTTTGAGGCACTGATCCATAATCAATGTATGTTTTCACTAATAATGTATATAAAATGTTCACAGAAATATTACTGATGAGTCCCAATGCAGTGGAAAATTGTCCCTGAAGAGTAGAGTAAATAGGGGCTAGAGGCAGTAGAGGGATTAAAGTGTTTGCCTTTCATGCAGCAAACTTCAGTTTGAACTCCAGCACTACCAAATGGTACCCAAGTTTAACTGGCTTGCAGTAGGGCCCAAGAAGCACCACATCCTTGGCAAGTGGTCCCCACCAAGAAAAGGTAGAAATAGCCCAATCTCTAATTATGAAACTGTATAAATTATTCACACATTAAACAAAAGAATTTGGAATTCTGAATGTATTTATATCGAATTTCACTTACATAAAAATTTTAAACTGGTAGTCAGGCTACTGGTGACTTCTGTTGTTGGGAGTGGCAAGGGGAATATTGAGGAAAGTTCTAATGCTGCTAGTGTTCCCTTTCTTGCTACATATAAGGTGGATATTTAATATTCAATTACAGAATTATAGGCTGGAGAGATAGCACAGTGGTAGGGCATTTGCCTTCCACGCAGACAACCCAGGATGAACCCAGATTCAATTCCCAGAATCCCAAATGATCCCCTGAGCCTGCCAGGAGTGACTTCTGAGCACAAAGCCAGGAGTAGCCCCTGAGCGCCACTGGGTACAGCCCAAAACAAACAGACAAAAAGATTCAATTATATAGTAAATTCATAGTTACTGAATATAAATAAAAACACAAAAACTTACTGGGGGTCAAGGAGGTAGCTCAGGGGCTGAAATACTTTTCTAGTACATGCACAGAGTTTATCCCCAACACTGCATGGTCCTGAGTATGTGTGATCCCGATTGTCCCTGGCACTGCTAAAGCACTAGAAAGAAACCGCCAGGCCCACACCACAAGGAGAAGTATTGCTCAGAGAGCTGTTTACAGCTCCTCCAGATAAATGCCAAACAGTAAGATTTCTAAGTATATAGATTACAAACGGGGAGCTCCACTGTGAAGTCATCAAGCAGAAAGTATGGAAAATCACCAAGTGCCAATTATCTGGAGGTATCATTTTTCCTGGGATCATTCAAGGATTACAAAGAGAATCCTCAAGTATTCTTCTTGATGGAGACAGGAAAGCTAACACTTTCTGCAAACGTCCTGAGAATCAGACCAGGGGGCTCAAATTCTGTTTTCAGTATCAAGACATATTATACCACCTCCTCAGTGTCTCCAACGGCTTTCTAAAGAATTTTCTTCAGTCTCCTTCCCTTGCCTTTCTTGTGGTTTTGATGATGGAGTCTGGCATTTAACTGTGCTCACACATATCTGCTGAGGTGCTTGCTAAGATGTACACTCTAGTTGCAGAACTTGCACCAACCAGAGACCATACAGCTATTGTGGTAAAATGGATAAAATGCAGCAACACTGGTAGGATCACGTGTCACATGTGGTACAATGCCAGGGATCAAATTCAAGGCAAGTGTCTTAACACTGAGCAAACAGCCAAAGAATTTTCTCATAAAATATCACCAATTTCCTTGGCTGTGTTTAGGGGTAGAAGAGGACCAAAAAGCTCCACTCCCTGTATATAAAGTTCACTTAATTCCTTGTTTCTAATACCTCCCTCTGTCTTGCACAGAACCTAAAGCTCTCAAGTTTTATGCCTTTGGACAGGGTACGTTGGGTTTTTTCTCTGTACCATTTTCCTCTGCTTCACTGATATACCCTCTACTAATCTCTTCTGCTTGTTTGTTTTGTTTTGGGGCCACACCTGGTGGTGCTCGAGGTTACTCCTGGCTCTAAGCTCAGATATCACTCACTCCTGGCTTGGGGGACCATGTGGGATGACTGGATAGAACCAGGATCCATCTGGGATTGGCCATGTGCAAGTCAAATGCCCTACCACTGTGCTATCACTTTGGCCCCTAAACATTTTTCTTAAGTAAACTGAATCCTGTTTCCAGTTAATACAACTATGAATTCACTAAAACTGTGAATTTTATAGGAATATCTTCTAAAACCTTAAATTTAATCAAATTAATCTAATTAATTACATCTTTAAAATTAGGTATTTGGGGGAGGTTAAGTCTTTTAGGGCTCAGGTGGGACAGCTTAAAGGACTAGCATATATACTTTTCATTCAAAAAGCTCAGTTCGAGGCCTGGAGAGATAGCACAGCAGCATTTGCCTTGCAAGCAGCCAATCCAGGACCAAAGGTGGTTGGTTCAAATCCCGGTGTCCCATATGGTCCCCCGTGCCTGTCAGGAGCTATTTCTGAGCAGACAGCCAGAAGTAACCCCTGAGCACCACTGGGTGTGGCCCAAAACCAAAAAAAAAAAAAAAAAGCTCAGTTCGATTTCCAGTACTACATCACCCTCTAAGCAGTGAATCAGGAGTAATCTAAACAAAAAAAAAAAAAAAATGTTTTTGAAGAAACATGTACAATAATAATTAAAATATGCAATATTCATGACTTGTACTACATTCAAAATTAGAAATTATTTTGACTACATTGTATTGTTATAATGAAATACCTCTGCACTGTAGCCTAACAGATACAAACTTTGTGGACACCTGCATTTTTACTATTTCAACTGAGGATAGCTTTCATCAGGGCCAGAGTGATAGCACAGAGGTAAGGCATTTGCCTTGCACGCTTCTGAACCAGCATGGATCCCGATTCAATGCCCTGCATCCTAATGGTCCCCCAAACCTGCCCAGGAGTGATTTCCAAGCTTAGAGCCTGGAGTAACCCTGAGTGCCACCAGGTGTAGACCTAAACCCCTGCTCCCTAAAAAATAAAAATAAAAAAGATAGCTCTCATAGCTTAAAAAGCCTTAACTTTTGAGCCAAAATAATCCACCCACTTTTCTTGATTTCCAAACTTTTCACCTATAAAACTATAAAATCAGAGCTAGCATTAATATGACACATAAATAATTAACTATAAAAACCTCCCTTAGCAACAGAAACACATTCATTTACTCAGTTAGCAAATATCTAATAGTCCAGGTAATGTCCTCAAGCAACATATACAACAATTGTCAAAATAGGGTTTTATTTTCAGAAAGAACAGGACAGAAGGGAAGACAAATTTACAAAGCCAAATATTTTAAGAGTTCCTCATGAAAATGCCTCTGAATTTCTTTCATTGTTTTCCCCCTCTAAGGGGTAGAGTTATGAATAAATTTTGTGACCTCTGTTCTTAAAGATGGGAAAGTCATATCTGTTTGTATATGTTTATGTTGAGAAAGAATATTTTTTAAATGCCTATTTTTGTTTCAGGGCCCTTCTGCTTCATCCTAGATATTTTATAGTATCATAGGAGAAGAAAACATGTGTCAGGCATGATGATAAGCACTTTACATAAAGTAATTTGCTTAACTCATGTAGTCCTATAAAATAGGCACCTTTATTATCTTGCTTTATAGATGAGAAACCAAGGCACAGAGATTCTAACCTGATCATTCTTATTGAAAACCATTTTGTAATCTAGACTCAAAATATTGATATTTTTATAGCTAATCAATGTCAGGAGAAGTTTAAAATCAGACTAGATTGAGGTTGACTTCTGAAAAATTAGAGAATTAAACCCTGGAAATTGTGAGAAATTTTGTTACTGGCCACAGCCTCTATTTGTGAGCCTAAGGAATTTATAGGATTTATTTATGCAGAGCAACAGTACAGAAAATAAAGTACTTGCCTTGCACACAGCCAAGCTGGGTTTGATCATGACACCCCAGATCATCTCCCAAGTTCTGCCAGGAGTGAATGCAGAGCCAGGAGTAAGCCTTGAGTACTGCCAGGTATGGTATGGTCCAAAAATCAGAACTGGCAAGATTATAGGACAAATAAAGCTATCCCTAACCCAGTTGTCAGTGCAGGTATCTAGAAATATACCTTCTAAGCCCCAAATGCAGACTGGTCCTCTCTAATAGTGCCCTCTAAATAAATAGGCACTACGCTCACACTCAAAATGGAATTTCTACTATTAGACACAAAACCCTGGTGGTGTCTGCTGCAATACTATCAGATTCTTAATTTAACTGAAAATAAAAGAAACTCTGCAACAGTTACTCTTGCATGCTGAAATTTCCATATTTTTGCTACTAAAAGACTTCAAACTACTACTGGTCTGGCACAGAGAGAAGATGACAGAATAGAACGATTACAAGGTAAGTATCATACCATAGACACAAGTGTAAAGACTTAAGAAACCAAAAGAATATTTCTAATATCTAACCGAAGACATCAAACATGCATGAGAAATTTCAAAAGAGAGACACGATTAGCAAAAGGAGAAATTCAGTCCTGGATCCCAGACATAGAAACGACACAGTTCTCCACAACAGCTCCAGAAACCAAATCCCCTCCGGGGCATCCATAATGCTGCTCTGACACCAACATGTGCCATATCTAAATTGATATTCTGACAACAAGGAAATGGGAACAACTTGATCTAAGAGCAAGTTGTCCTTCCTCACCAGCCAATCAGAAGACTTGTCAGCCTTTGATCTGTGCAAAAGCCAAGACAGCTATCTACAGATGACTGGTTGTTACAACCATGACTGGACAGTAAACATCCCGGGAACAACAACAAAAAAAAGCTCTAGCCTAGGTTTTGGTCTACGACCTGTTCAACAAACAAGAACTTCAATTCCAGAGGTCAGACTGAGACAATCACAACTGAAACATAACGAAACATAGGCTCCATCCTAGGAGCAACATAATGACCAAGACCACCACTACAGAAGAGGGATTAAAACGACACTGAAGAAGCAGATCTGCTAGAACCACAAAGAAACACTTCATAATAAGCTCTATTCCTTGAGCTGAATAGACACCAAGATCTTTAGATACAGAGGCCTGATTTTACCATCCATGACGATGCAGAAGTCTTCCATACACCACAAAAGCATTGAGGGGAGAGTAAATGATCATGCAAGGAGTCTATAGTTAATCCCATGACAGTATACTTCAAGGGTGGGGAAATCCTGTATCTCTTAGGCCAAGGGAATTCCCTCTATAATGTCTCCAATAGTTACTGTGCCTATGCAGGGGGAAAAATAATAATCCTTTTATCCACATATATATTTATTGATTGATTTTTTTTTGACTTCTTTATTTTGGTGTAAATATTGAAGTTGATATCTCCAATTTTATTTTATTTTATTTTATCTTTCTCTTTTTTCTTGCACTCGGCATGGTTTGATTTCAGGAATAAGACTATTGTGTGGTGCTTGTCTTTATTGCTGTAGTGCTCACTGGATATTTTATTTGATATTTCTTTCTGTATGATTGCGGTGTTTCAATTATCTTTTTCCTGTACTCTCTCAAACTGAGGCTGAAAGCCTCTAACAGTAGTCCTCAAACCATAGCCCGCGGGCCACATATTGTATTTGTATCTGTTTTGTTTCTTCATTGCAAAATAAGATATATGCAGTGTGCATAAGAATTCGTTCATAAGTTTTGTTTTTACTATAGTCAGACCCTCCAATGGTCTGAGGGACAGTGAACTGGCCCCCTGTTTAAAAAGTTTGAGGACCCCTGCAGAAGGACTCCGCCCATTTTCAGCTTATTTGATTTTTTATCCCATTCTATTGCTTTTCTTTCCTCAAACTAAACCACATAACTCGAACTATCTAGCTCCGCCTCTCAAATAGAGGGGGAAACAAGGGAGGGTACCAGCACCAAACAGATATATGATTACTAGTAGTTAGCTAGACACAGGGAGAAACACTTACTCTAGCAGCCTGGGGGGGAGGGGGGATGATGGTTGGGGATATGGGTTGCAGGAAGGGAACAGGGGTGAAGGGAAGACAAATTTGGTGATGGGTATTCCTCGATTCAATGTTAATATGTACCTAAAATACTACTGTGGAAGATATGTAAGCCATTATGGTCAAAATAAAAATTAAAAAAAAAGGGAGGAATTCGGAAAAGCATATAAAACCCAAAATTAGAGATAATTATTACAAAAACTAAAGAAAAAAGTTCAAAAGGCCTGTAACAGTAAAAGTGATGTGGTTGAGTTATGAATGAGAACCTGAAAAGGTGATTTCAAGTTGTGAGATTGTAATTATGCTAGAAGGTGAATCTACTATCAGGATGAATTGGGGGGGCACACATTTGGCTGTGCTGAGGGTTTACTTTTGTGGAGGCTCAGGGAATGATATGTGGTGCTGGGATTATTGGGGTGGGCTGCATGTGTGCAGGACAAGTGCCTTAAAACCCCATATTACCTCACCAGACCAAGAATATTTTCATTCAATATGATACTCATAAATTAATTTTGGGGTTTTCTTTTTTTGTTTTTCGGCCACACCCGGTAATACTCAGGGGTTACTCCTGGCTATGCACTCAGAAGTAGCTCCTGGCTTGGGGGACCATATGGGATGCCATGGGATCGAACCGCAGTCCATCCTAGGCTAGCGCTGGCAAGGCAGACACCTTACCTCTAGCACCACCACGCCAGCAAATTAATTTTAACTATGAGAAAACTATCACATAAGAGTTATAACATAGACAAAATAACAAGCATCTTCAGTGGTGATGAGATTTGATGGAAATGTTTAAAAAGCTGCTCCAGTAACCTAGCACAGGAACAAACAAGATTCTGACTATAAAGGGTCAGATGGCATTTTAGGATCTAATGGTTAAGCCAACACAACTCAAATCTTTTTTGTGACTGGTATAAAAATATGGTGATATATCTGTGTATCTTGCATGCTCATATTCCTCTGTATCTACTATTGTATCGCTCTATTTCATATAGACTTTATTGTTCAAGTAACAGCATAATTTACTTTTGAGGACAAGGGCAAATTTTAATCTAAATTTTTACTACAAAAATACTTTTACGAACTAGTAAGAAAAATAACTCTTTTGAAGGGTAAGGCTTCACCCTTCCTTAGCCTTGATTCCTACTTCCTAGCTATTTCTTCTTTCTTCTAATTTCTAAAATAAGATGTGTATGGGACTTTCTTCAATTTTAGATGCTATCCATTCATTTCGTACTATTGCTGATGCAGAGAAAACTGTCTTACTTAGCATTTCTGTGCCTCAGTTCCTTCACCTGTAAAATGGGAATGATTATCTACCTACCTCATAGGACTGTTTTAAGGATCATTAAGAGGGAGAAGGAGGGGGCCAGGATAGTTCAGTGGTACAGCACATGCCTCCTATGTATGAGGCCTTGGATTAAATTCCTGGAATTTCCCCCTTCTGGTCCCAATCCCCTCCACCCCCCAAAATACAATGCATGCACAGTGCTTATAATAATGCATAAAACTTAGTGCTAAATCTTAGGGGTTTTTGTTTGTTTGTTCTGGGCCACATCCAGCAGTGCTCAGGGGTTCCTGGCTCTGTGCTGAGAGATCATTCCTGGCAGTTTGGGAACTATATGAGATGCCAGGGATTGAACCTGGGTCAGCTGAATGCAAAGCAAATGCCCTATCCACTATACTAATACTCTGACCTCTAAATCTTTATTTTGTTTATTTGTTTTGGGCCACACCTGGTGGCACTCAAGGGTTACTCCTGACTCTATCAGAAATCACTCCTGGCAGGATTGGGGGGTTGGGGGGTGGGAGAACTACATGGGATGCCAGAGATCAAATACAGGTCTGCCACATGCAAGGCAAACAATCTCCCTACCCACTGTACTATCACTCCAGCCTCTAAATCTTATTTTTTTTTACATTGCCAAGCAAATAGACAAATGCTTTCTTTCCTAAATGGGTTTTCCCCATATAGCATTATCACAATTTTAATTAAATCAATATTTGGTTTCAAATGTTATGAATTCATGTACATTTTTAGTATGCCAAATAGAAAATAGTGATTCTTAACCCCTTTATTATGAATTATTTTGTTACTATAATTGTTTTTAACTGTGATCATATATACAATTAATTCACCCTAAATCACTCTACAAGGGTTACAAATCTCCTGGTGAACTCAAATACAACAAGTTCCTGTTTATTTCCCTCACACACACATCCTCCCCTCTCCCCTCTCCCCACAAAGATATTCACACCATCTTTATGTTTGCCTTCTCCATTCTGATCTAGTAATTTTCTAGGACTAACATAACTTTCTTAGGAATATACCTACATAATACCAGAACACAATTTTCCTCTCTGTTTGCCATCCTGTCTGATACTACGGATTCTTGTTTGTCTTCTCTTTCATGCCTCCATGATTTTTGTGAGAGGGGAAATGAGTAATCTTTTATTTTTACTTTATAAGTTATATTCAGATTTATACTCAGAGTACTCAGGCATATACTTAAAATATATTCAAATCTTTTGTACATGACTTTCAGAAAAAGATCTGATGAAATTAATACTTGCATTCAAACTTCGTTCAATGAGTGGGTCTTGTCAGTCAACTAACTACCATTCCGTAACTACAAATAAGATCTATGTCTGTACTTAGGACTATTATTTAATTTCTTATATATTTATTTTATCATTTAAAAATTTTTTTCTTTTTTTTTTCTGGGTTTTTGGGTCACACCCAGCAGCGCTCTACATTCAGAAATCACTCCTGGCAGGCTCGGGGGACCAGATGGGATGCCGGGATTCAAACCACCATCCTGCATGCAAGGCAAACGCCTTACCTCTGTGCTATCTCTCCAGCTCAAATTTTTTTCTAATACTTTATTCTAATATAGAAAAAATTAAAAGCAAAAATAAGTTTTGCTCACCTTAGACCAGTTGAGATTAAGTTGAGATTTATCACAGAAAAATACTGAGATTCTATATTTACTATATTTTCTCAAAAAATATTTAAGGGCAGAGCAAAAGTGGTGAATGGGACATTTATCTTGCATCAGACCAACCTGGTTTCAATCCCTGACAACTCACATAACCCTTGAGCACCACCAGGAGTAACTCCTGAGTGCAGAGCCAAGAATAACCTAACCTCTAAAGAGTACGGCCCCAAAACAAAAACAGAAACAATATTATAAATAACAGTTTTCACTGGGACTGTGTATGAATTTCTTGAGTACTTTATTATGTCTTTTTTCTGTTGGTGCAATTTTAACAAAATAGCTCTACTGAAGGGTCAGAAAGTATTGCAGGTAGGGTGCTTGCCTTGCATGTGGCTGACCCTGGTTCAAACCTTGGTACCCCAAACACTCCCCTAAGTCCCTCCAGGAGTAGTGATCCAGACACCAAAAAAAAAGGGGGTGGGGTGAAGAGAATACTTTATTGCACTATCGTTTACAGACTTAAAACACTTACCTACTTACAGGTATTTAGTAATTTTTTTTTTTTTGGTTTTTGGACCACACCCGTTGATTCTCCGAAGTTCCTCCTGGTAGGCTCAGGGAACCAAATGGGATGTCAGCGATCAAACCTAGGTCGATAGCGTACAAGGCAAATACCCTGCCCGCTGTGCTACTGCTCTGGGTCCGTTTAGTAATTTCAGTCACTAGTTTAAAAGGTTTACAGTAAATTACATAGTTGGTTAACCATTACCACGTTCAGATATTCAAACACTTGAATCACTTCAAAATAATAACACAATAAATCACTAACCTACCTAGCCATTTAATCATAGATCTGCTTTTCTTTTCTAAAGATTTGGCTTTTCTAGAAATTTTATATAAACTGAATCACACAATAAAGGATCCTTTATTGGGCATAAATAACCCAGCATAATAGTTCATGCTTGTTAATATGCTTAACTGATGAACCGTATCTCATTGTATGAACATCTGTTTATCCATTTACCAGCTGATAAAATATTTGGGTTGCTATTTTTAATCAGCTTAGGCTATTGTGAACAGTGCTGTCATGAAATTCTACATGTGCTTAGTGCTTATTTCTTTTAGGCAGAAACCTAGGAATGAGATTGCTGGATAATATGGAAAATATTTAATATTTTAGAAATAGCAAAAGCAGTTTCCATTTTCCATTTCCACTAGCAATTCAATAGATTTAATTCCTCCAGGTCTTTATCAACACTTGATGTGATCAATTAACTCTTGAATTTTAGCCATTTTATAGTTTCTCATGGTGGTTTTAGTTTGCGCTTGCTTGATGACAAATAATGCTGAGCATTTTTCCATATGTCCATTAGTCATTATCTTTGTAGTAAATACATAATAAAAAATTTTGCCATTTCATTTTATATATTGTTTTTGAGCTAAACGTGGTGAATCTCAGGAAATCACTTCCAGTGATAGTTGGAGGACCTGTGATGCTGAGATCAAACCCAGGCCCCTGTAATACAAAATATGTAATCCAACTCTCTCTGGCTTCTTGCCCATTTTTAAACTTTTTGTCTTCTAACTAATGGCTTTGTATGATATATATATATATATATATATATATATATATATATATATAACTTCCCAATATATGATTAAAAAGTAATTTTCCAAATCTGTAGCTATCATTTCATTTTTAAATTGGATATTTTGGGTTAGAGAAACAGTGCAGGGAATAAGAGTCATACCTTGCATGCAACCAACTCCATTTTGATCCCCAGCACCAAAATGAGTCACCACCAGACTTCATCAAAAGTATCCCTGGTGACCCTGAGCACTGCTGAGATGGACTATATAATTTCCCACAAAGGGCATTCACAGCACCACAGCCTTAAGAACCTTACATGGCCTCACATGGAACCTCTGGCCCAGCAAGCTAAGATTTCCTGGGAGGGCTACCCAAGTCTCCTGTGTACCACTTGGAAGAGAAAAAAGTAACAACAAATTAAGTTGGATATTTTGAACTGGTTCTATAGCAAATTGCGATGCATAAGACCTGTGGTGATCATGAGGCAGGGGAGGTAGAGAAAGAAGAGATAAGAATAAAATATTTGGGGCCGGAGAGATAGCACAGTGGTGTTTGCCTTGCAAGCAGCCGATCCAGGACCTAAGGTGGTTGGTTCGAATCCCGGAGACCCATATGGTCCCCCATGCCTGCCAGGAGCTATTTCTGAGCAGACAGCCAGGAGTAACCCGTGAGCGCTGCTGGGTGTGGCCCAAAAACCAAAAAAAAAAAAAGAATAAAATATTTGCTAGGTTAGAGAGACAGTACAGAGTGTAAAGAATTTGCCCTGTGTGGCCAACCCACGATCAAAACCTAGCACTGTGTATAGTACCCCTACCACCACCACCATAATGATCCCCAGAAGCCCTGATCAACAGTGAGTTGTAGCCCAAACCGCCACCCCTCCGAGCCAAAAGTGAAACTTTGATTACACTGCTAAAAATGTGTATCTTATTAAAGAACCTATTTGCTGATAATTCAGTTTTAGACAATATGCTAGTACCAATCTCCCCCCCACCAATGTCAACTTCCCTCCATCAGTGTTTCGAAGTTGCCTCCCACCCCTCACCCACCTTAAAACCTGAGTTCTGTTGGGTGTAGCCCAAAATGAGATAAAAGACTTTGGGGGGGGTGGGCAGAGAGATAGCATGGAGGTAAAGGGTTTGCCTTGCATGCAGAAGGTCAGTGGTTTGAATCCTGGCATTCCATATGGTCCCCCGAGCCTGCCAGGAACAATTTCTGAGCGTTGAGCCAGGAGTAACCCCTGAGCGCTGCTTGGGTGTGACCCAAAAACCAAAAAAAAAAAGAAAAAATGACTTTTAATAGTTGAACCTGAATCTAGAGACTCTGATAAAATAATATTAATTTTAGTGAGAGGAAATAACTGTACTGGGCTGGGAACTGAAACCATGGTCTCATAGATGCTGAGCTCTATCACAGTCCTCTTCATTAGTAAGTTGTTCATGGCTTAGGATCTTCAACATAAAGGATCCTATAATCATGAATTAAGGTCATTCCTTTGTTACTTGTTTTGTTTGCCTTATTTCACTGTTTTTATGCACCCCACCTCTACCTCCACACACAAAAAATGTTAAATAGATGTAATTGGGGCAAACATCTTGTCTTATTCATGATTTTAAGGACAAAGCACTCAACCTTATAATTGTGATGTTAGCTGTAGGTTGTTTTTAATAGAAAACCCTGCACAGGACACTGAATTTTGTCAATTTTTTTCCCTCTATCTACTGAGATCACATGGATTTGCCTTTATTCTTTTAATATAGTCAACTGAGTTTATGTCAACTTAGTTTCAAATGCCAAAACCAATGTGACATTTCTAGAATAAATTCTACTTGGCACAGTAGGTAATTCATTTTATATGCTATTTAATTTGGTTATTCTCATGTGAATTTTCTTTTTATATGAATTTTCTTGTTATCATTTTTATCTATCTGGCTTGTTGACACAGGTCATACAGAGCTCAGAATGAGTTGGGACATGTACTCCCTCTTCTGTTTTCTCAAAGAGTTTATTTATTCGTTTGTGTGTGTGTGTGTGTGTGTGTGTGTGTGTGTGTGTGTGTGTGTGTGGTTTTTCGGTCATACCTGGCAGTGCTCAGGGGTTACTCCTGGCTCTGTGCTCAGAAATGTGTGTGTGTGAAATGTATGTGTGTGTGTGTGTCTGTGCTCAGAAATGTGTGTGTAAAATGTATGTGTGTGTGTGAAATGTGTGTGTGTGCTCAGAAATGTGTGTGTGTGAAATATATGTGTGTGTGTCTGTGCTCAGAAATGTGTGTGTGTGTGTGGTTTTTCGGTGTGTGTGTGTGTGTGTGTGTGTGTGTGTGTGTGTGTGTGTGTGTGTGTGTGTGTGTGTGTGTGTGTGTGTGTGTGTGGTTTTTCGGTCATACCTGGCAGCACTCAGGGATTACTCCTGGCTCTGTGCTCAGAAATCTCCCCTGGCAGGCATGGGGGACCATTTGGTTTGCCAGGATTTGAACCACATACCATCCTAGGTCAGTTGTATACAAAGCAAATGCCCTACCACTGTGCTATCTCTCCAGCCCCAGAGTTTATTTATTTTTTTTTTTTTTTTTTTTTTTTTTTTTTGGTTTTTGAGCCACACCCGGCGGTGCTCAGGGGTTACTCCTGGCTGTCTGCTCAGAAATAGCTCCTGGCAGGCACGGGGGACCATATGGGACACCGGGATTCGAACCAACCACCTTTGGTCCTGGATTGGCTGCTTGCAAGGCAAACGCCGCTGTGCTATCTCTCCGGGCCCAGTTTATTTATTCTTAACTTAGTTACTACTATCCATCCTTTTGATCTCATTTTCAACAATAAGACAATTCCTTGGAGAAGGCTTTTCTCTTGGTTGAAGATCATTTCCTTGTTGTAAGCACCAACTTATAAATAAGTTCTTTCTAGCATTTATATCTGTAATTTTTATTCATCAGTAGGATCACTTTTATTATTGACTTTCTTTATCATTGTTTTAAGTCCAGCAGAAAAGATAAACATTGAATGGTTTTAATCATCACTTTATAGAAACTGTAGCACAGTTAGAGCCTTGCACGTGGCCAACCCAGGACAGACCTGGGTTTGATCCCAGCATCCCATAAGGTCCCCCAAGCCTGTGAGGAGAGATTTCTGAGCACAGAGTCAGGAGTAACTCCCTGAGTGCCACCACGTATGTCCCAAAAACAAAAGAAAAAATGCCAAATAAAATATCATGGGGAGGCCGGAGCAATGGCTAGGACAAAACATGGTTCGCTCCCCCAGGGTCCCATATGGTTGCCCAAGCCAGAAGCGATTTCTGTGCTCAGAGCCAGGAGTAACCCCTAAGCTTCACCGGGTGTGGCCCAACACACACACACACACACACACACACACACACACACACACACACACTTGGGGGGCTGGAGTGGTGGCACAAGTGGTAGGGCCTCTGCCTTGCATGCGCTAACCTAGGATAAACCATGGTTCAATTCCCGGCATCCTATATGGTTCCCGGAATCAGGAGCAATTTCTGAGTGCATAGCTGGAAGTAGCTCCTGAGCATCACCAGGTATGGCCCAAAAAACAAACAAAAAAAAAGTATTTTTAGAACAGTCCACAGCTTTTGTTACACTATGTATGTATATTTTTATTTATTTATTTATATCCATTAATAATAGATCTGTGGTCCTTTGACTAAACCACAGGAAATATTCCATTGGGGCCGGAGCAGTAGCACAGCAGTAGGGTGCTTGCCTTGCACGCAGCTGATCCAGGACGGATCTTGGTTCGATCCCCAGCATCCCATATGGTCCCCCAGTCCGCCAGGGGTGATTTCTGAGCACATAGCCAGGAGAAACCCCTGAGCATCACCGGGTATGGCCCCCCCAAAAAAAAAAAAAATCCCATCTGCTACCGGGTGTGGCCCAAAAACCAAAAAAAAAAATTCTTAGAAAGGTTGTCCAACCAGGTCCAAACTGATTGACGGCTTTTCATCCTTTCTACATATCTTATCCATCTTGATAAAAAAAAAAAAAACTTCTTTATTTTCTAGATAAGTCATACCTATGTTCCAGTTGTTGATACTTAACCTTACTCTTGTGCTCAACATGTAGTTAAATGCCTTGGAAAAACAGTAATCCAATACATGTTTATGAAAGTGTTCATACCACTTTTCATAATCCGTGTGAATATTTATAAATTTTGTCTTTTATAATTATGAATTATACTTAACAGTATATATTTCTAGTTGTATTATATTATGATATCTTGTTAATATTTACTTTTTTCTTTTGGATTATTTTTGTCCTAGTTACTTGTATTTTGCTAATATATTTTTAAATTACATTAAGTACTGCTTATATTCTGATACACATTCAGAATCCATCACATATAATGTTGCTTTTAATCTAAGACCAAATATAATTAAAAGATACCTTGAACCCCCACTATGAAACCTATGTTGTTCTTTTTATTATGTTCTTAGTACCTAGGGCATGTTGGTTTTTTAGATCGATAAATTTTTAGTTATCCTTCATTCCTTACTGTTGCTACGAACTTAAAAAGCATGCATTAAAGGGCTGTTAGCTTAGTTACCTGAGAAGAGCAAAAAAGGATGAAAAATAATACATAATAAAAATGGATCAATTAAGTATTATAACACTAAGTTCCTTGCATGAATCAAGATATTCTATGAGTGGAAACAAGTACAATCCTTGCCCCAGAATCCTAGGTTCAGAATTAATTTTTCGGGGGCTGGAGTGATAGCACAGTGGTAGGGCATTTGCCTTGCACGCAGCTGATTCAAACAAATGGTGTTTCAGATCCCGTCATCCCATATGTCCCTTGAGCCTGCCAACAAGCAATTTCTGAGTGCAGAGCCAGGAGTAACTCCTGAGTGCCGCCGGGTGCAGCCCAAAAAATGAAAAAAAAGAATTTTTCAGAGTTGGAGAGATTGACTGACCCATGTTTAATCCCTGGCATCCTATATGGTCTCCCAAGCCCGCCCAGAGTGTTCCTTAAGCACAGAGCCAGGAATAAATCCAAACCCTGGTCACCACTAGCTGTGAAACCAAGATCAAAAAGGGTCAGAGCTATGTACAATGCGTAAGGCAGGTCTTCTTCTGTACATGGATAACAAGGGTTTGATCCCCAGAACCCTCAAGCCGGTCCTCTGTGCCCATAAGAAGTGACCCCTGAGTCCATAACCAGGAATAAGCCATGAGCAGTGGTCAGTGTGGTCCAGACAAAAACAACTACCAAAGAAAAGGATTAACTTTGATACAGTGGATTAAATAAAGACAGGTATGTATAAAATGGTATAGGTTAAGAGGAAAACTTCAAATTGAATAGGGAAAGAAGTTAGGTTAGTTTAGGGAAATGTAGAAGAGTGAAAACCTTTTAAGAAGGAAACCAAGGGCCAGAGAGATAGCATGGAGGTAGGGCATTTGCCTTTCATGCAGGACGGTGGTTCAAATTCTGGCATTCCATGTGGTCCCCTGTAACTGCCAGGGGCGATTTCTGATCATAGAACCAGGAGTAACCCCTGAGCACAGCTGGGTGTGACCCAATAAACCAAAAAAAAAAAAAAAAAAGAAGGAAACGAAAACCCAAACACTAGAGTGCTTGTTCAGAATCACAAAGCTAGAGATTACAAATGGAAATCTGACACGTTATACTCTTTCCATTATATTATATCTCTATAGTTACTCAGTAGCAGCTAACAAAAACAGAGGCAAGATGTTCTGCTTGCCTTGCATGCAGAGAACCCAGGTTCCATTTGTATTGCATATGGCCCCCGAACACAGCAAGGAGTAATTCTTGAGTGCAGAGGCAGAAGAAAGCCCTGAGCACTGCCGGCTGTGGCCCAAAAACAAACAAAACAAAAAACAAGTAATCGGGGGCCCGGAGAGATAGCACAACGGCATTTGCCTTGCAAGCAGACAATCCAGAACCAAAGGTGGTTGGTTCGAATCCCGGTGTCCCATATGGTCCCCCGTGCCTGCCAGGAGCTATTTCTGAGCAGACAGCCAGGAGTAACCCCTGAGCACCGCCGGGTGTGGCTCAAAAACCAAAAAAAAAAAAAAAAAGTAATCGGACAATATTGTAAAACTTACAAAATAGGACTATTAGATGGCTCACAGGTCTAAAGTACGTGTCTTACATGTAGGAACCCCAGATTCAATTCCTGGTACGTCAAGGCCCCGGAGCCTTGGAATTAGTCTCCAAAGCACTGCTAGGTGTTCTCACCCAAAGAAATCACAAAATAAAACTGGATTGGTATTCATCACAATACTATTAACATAACAACATAATGAAACACTATATTTGTGAAAAATTGATCAAGCATTATACAACTCTCTAGTTTCTTAGCCTATCATAACATACACAAAGAGTATTAGTTAAAGGTGGGGCAAGAGCACTAGAATAGGAAGTAGAGACTTGCTCTGCACGTAGCTCACCATGGTTTGACTCTTGAAACCCCAGATGGTCTGGAGTCCACAAAGACTAAGTCCTGAGCACTGGGTGTAACCAACACCACCCCCCAATAAAAGTCAAATGTATTTTACTAGATTTAAATGTGCCAGTATGAACAATGTGACTCAGAGATAAACTGAACTATTTAGTTGGATTATACCTAGATAGACATATGCAGAAAGGAAAGTACTCAGTCTGCACCAAATCTTTAAAACAGCCAAAGACAAAGGGCTGGAGATAGCTTAATGGGATGAGTGCAAGTTTTGCACACAGGAGGCCCAGGTTTAATCCCCAGCAACACTCGCTCCTCTGAGAACCAACCACCTGGAGCAGCACAGAGGTAAGAGCAGACCATGAGCACTGATGATGAGTCCCCAAATCTCTCCCATAAAAAGATCCTAAGGCATGAATTTACCAGCCATTATTCAGCATTTTCCAAAGTAATGCTTTGGAAAAACAAAATGCTTTTTCTAGGCCCATGAGTCCTAGAGATGTTAAGTATTAAAATCAATCCAAAGACATTCTTTTAGATATTTCCTTAAGTCCAAAATTCATCAAATTACTTCTGTTTACCAAGTAACCTTTGTAGGATTAATTTGTACCAACCTCTTCCCCCAACTTCAATACATGTTGACCTCACCACCCAAATTTGGAACATTAGAATACTTAATTATCCATTTCCCTCTTATTATAAAACCATATAAATGGGGCCGGAATGGTGGCACACGCCATAAGGCATCTGCCTTGTGCGTGCTAAACTAGGACAGACCGCAGTTCGATCCCTCGGCATCCCATATGGTCCCCCAAGCCAAGAGCGACTTCTGAGCAAGTAGCCAGGAGTAACCCCTGAGCATCACCAGGTGCGGCCCCAAAACAAAAATAAATAAATAAATAAATAAATAAAACCATAAAATTCATAATACTATATTTATACTTGATAATAATTAATAGAAGTGGGGTCAGAAGATAGGACAGTTTAGTTGTGCCCTAACTTGCACATACTTGGGTTACTTGGTTAGCATGAAATCATCCAAAAGTCTGCCTGATTGTTAGATCAGTGGATAAAATGTTTAAGACCTGAGAAATTTAAGACCATACCTAAATCAGTAACTGTGAAAGCATTTCAGGCCATTGACGTATTTTATTTGATTTACAAGAGAGAAGGAAGAGGAGGAGGAAAATAGGTAAGGGACGAGATAGTTTAAAATCCAGATAAAACCTATATAAAAATGCATATGTCCAGTTTCTCTTGAAATACAAGACCCTCAATGCCACAAAGTAAAATTGACCAAAGTAACCACTCTTACATGAGCCATTTATTTCCTCAGAGATCTCTATTTCCCTGATTCTAAGGCTAACATCAACTGTCATAACTCTCTTAGCAATGTTGTTTTCTCTGCAGATTTCAATAAATAAACAATGCCACAGCTGGTACTTTTTCTTAGTTAACTAGAGTTTTTTTTTAAAGTTTATAGCTCTTTATAGTAGTGCAGTAAAACAAACTAGAAGCAAATAAGTCAATTTACCTTAATCTGAGTCTGTTCGATTGATTTTTCCCAAATCTGCTGATCATACGCTCCAATCTGAAATAGAAAGCAGGCTACTGAATTCAGAAAATCCTTGTATTTAACTCAAGCCTCCCAAAAGCCACAAACCTATAATGTATTGATAAGCTACAACTTAAAAACAACATCCAAGGGCTGGAGAGAGTACGGAGGTAGGGCATTTGCCTTGCATGCAGAAAGACAGTGGTTCAAATCCTGGCATCACCCATGGTCCCCTGAGCCTGCCAGGAGCGATTTCTGAGCATAGAGCCAGGAGTAACCCCTGAGCGATGCTAGGCGTGATCCAAAAACAAAAAACAAAAAAATACTTCACGTTAAAAAAAAAAAGGCCCTTATTAGATATTCCCTCTTCTTAAAGGAAACCTAAATAGGAAAACTAGAAAGAAAGGGTCAGGGCATGCTAAAAGATGCTGCTGCAAGGATGATTTTGAACAGAGAGGACAGGTTTTGAGTTTTAAAACATTGCACCTGACATGCTCCCAGCCCCACCTAGGGGTGGGATAATAACAAAAACAATAAGATAAATAACAAGAGCAAAAACAGCAGTTGGAGCAGGTGCCAACTTCCAAAGTTCCCTGCATTGCGTTTGCAGCTCAGAGCTGCAGTGATGTCTGAAATAAAAAAAAAAAAATCTTATGGGTGGGATGGGGTGGGAATCTGGAACTGGATTTCAAAAGACAATGAATGACCTTGTGCACCCAGGGGTGGTAGGGTGGGGGAAGACCCCCCACGACCAGAGAAAATGGGGTCGGGTTGTAGAGTGGCATTTCAATAGAAAAATAAATAAAGTAAGTTATCATTTTTTTTTTTACCTTCTTTTGGTACCACGATATTGCATCGTTGTCATTGGAGGCCATCTGCGTCTCCGGGCCAGAAAATGGGGATCTTTACTGCAAAGAAGGGAAAGAATGCCAGGAAATGATGAGTCAGTTTGCCCTAAGATTTCTCTCTGAGGGAAATTGAAATGGAAATGAAATAATGAAATGAAATCATAAAATAAAATGAAATCATGAAATGAAATGACATAAAATTAAATGTAATGATGACATCATGAAGTGAAATCAAGACATGAAATCATGAAATGAAGTGAAATCATGAAATAACATGATATGAAATGAAATGATATGACATGAAATATTGAAGTGAAAGAAAATGAAATAAAGTAAAATAAAATAATGAAATGACATGAAATGAAATCATGAAATGTAATAATGACATGACATGAAATGAAGTGAAATAATGAACTGAAAGTGAAATCATGAAATGAAATGTCATGAAGTCAAATGAAGTGAAATTAGAGTAAAATAAAATGGAATGACATGACATGGAATGACATGAAATTACGAAATGAATCATGGAATGAAATAATGAACTGAAATGGACTGAAGTAAAGTAAGATAAAATAATGAAATGACATGACATGAATCATATAATGTAATAATGACATGACATGAAATCATGAAATAATGAAGTGAAATAAAGTAAAATAAAATGATGAAATATGACATGAAATCATGAAATGAAATAATGAAGTGAAATGAAATAAAGTAAAATGAAATGACATGACATGACATGAAATCATGAGATGTAATGACATGACATGAAATGAAATTATAAAATGAAATAATTGAAATTAAATGAAATAAAGTAAAATAATGACATGACATGACATTAAAGCATGAAATGACATGAAGTCATGAAATGAAGTGAAATCATGAATTGAAATGAAATAAAGTAAAATAAAATAATGACATGACATAAAATGAAATCATGAAATGACATGAAATCATGGAATCATGAAGTGAAATGAAATCAAGTTAAAATAAAACCCTAAAATGACACATGAAATCATGAGATGTAATGGCATGACATGACATGAAATCATGAAGTGAAATGAAATGAAACAAAGTAAAGAAACCATGCCACGCCATGCCATGCCATGCCATGCCAGGACACCATGAAGTGGGAGGAAACGCAATCAAATACAGAGAAAGGGAAACGGAATCAAGCCAGCACAACGCGCACCGGGACCAGCGGCCTCTCAGGGGCGCCTTCTCCGCTCCCGGGCTCCCCTCGTCGCGCCCTCAGCGGCCCCGGCCCGGCCCCCAGGCCCCAGGCCAGGCGCAGGCGGCGGCCGCGGCCAAGCTCCCACCAGGCCGCATCTTGCCCGCGAGGCCGTCACCATGGAGACCGCCCGCCCGGGCCGCCGCCCGGACAAGCTCCCGGGGCTGCAGCTGGCCCGCCCGAAATAAACAAAAACAACAGATAAACAAGGAAAAACAAACAAACAAACAAAAAAGCGACGAGGAGGCCGCTGAGACGACCCGACCCACAGCGGGTTGCTCGGGCCTCTGAGCCGCCGCCACTTCCGCCTTCCGCTTTGGCGGCGGCGAGGCCACGCCCCCTAACTTGGTCTTCACGCCCTGCAGGGTCTTCAGCCAGGAAAGGACTTCCGCCTTCCGCTGTGGCGGCGACGAGGCCACGCCCCCTCATTTAGCCTTCCGGTCCTGCAGGGTCTTCAGCCAAAAAAGGACTTCCGTCTTCCGGTGTGGCGGCGACGAGGCCACGCCCCTTCATTTAGCTTTCCCGCCCTGCAGGGTCTTCAGTCAGAAAAGGACTTCCGTCTTCCGGTGTGGCGGCGACGAGACCACGCCCCCTAATTTGACCTTCCCTCCCTGCAGGGCTTTCAGCCAGGAAAGAACTTTCGTCTTCCGGTTTGAGGGGCAAAGGCCACGTCCCCTAATTTAGCCTTCCCGCCCTGCAGGGTCTTCAGTCAGGAAAGGACTTCCATTTTCCGGTTAGAAGGGACAGAGGCCACGCCCCTTTTTCTCCGCTTCCTGCCCTGCTGTGCCTTCTACAAGGACTTCCGTCTTCCGGTTTGGAGGGCCAGAGGCCCCGCCCGTTTACAACGCCTTCCCGCTCAGGGTCTATTACAAGGACTTCCGTTTTCCGTTTAACGGCGACTGAGGGGGCGCCCTGGCCCCTGACCAGGCCTTCCTACCCTGCAGAGTCTACTACCAGGACTTCCGCTTTCCATATTTGGCAAGGACAGAGGCCACGCCCCCAGGCTCGCCCTCCCGCCTTGTAGGGTCTCCTGCAAGGACTATCGGCTTGTTTGAGGTTTGACCTAGCATGCAGAAGGTCAGTGTTTCGAATCCCGGCATCCCCGCATCCCATATGGTCCCCCCCAAATCCAGCCAGGAGTGATTTCTGAGTGCAGAGCCAGAAGTTAACCCCTGAGCTTTAAAGGATGTGACCCCAAACACCAAAAAAAAAAAAAAAAAATGGTGACTTTGCACAAGTTTGAGGAGAAAGGGAGGCCCAAGCAATTGGGATGGTTGGGTGGTGCAGAATGCAAGAAGTTGGGCCCAACAATGCAGATGGGGAATGTTGAGGTTTAATTTAAACTGCTTTTTTTCCAATGTAGGAATAGATGGAATCTATGAGCATGGACCCTTCTTCCCTTTTGAAAAGATGGCATTTGGGTCCTAATGGAGGACACAGAATGGGAGAAACTGTTCACCTAATACCCATCAGACAAGGGGCTAATATCAAAAATATACAAGGTACAAAACTACACACACACACACACACACACACACACACACACACACACACACACACACACACACACACACAAAGTACTGACAGAACTTAAGAAAAAAATAACGGGGCCGGAGAGATAGCATGGAGGTAAAGCGTTTGCCTTTCATGCAGAAGGTCATCGGTTCGAATCCCGGCGTCCCATATGGTCCCCCGTGCCTGCCAGGAGCAATTTCTGAGCATGGAGCCAGGAGTAACCCCTGAGCACTGCCGGGTGTGACCCAAAAACCACAAAAAAAAAAAAAAAAGAAAAAAATAACATATAGCCCCATCAAAAACTGGGGGGAAGAAATGAACAGATTTTTTGAAATCCAATTGGCTTGTGGCCTGTATGAACAGATCACCTAGTCCAGTGGTTTTCAACCTTTTTTGTGCAAAAGCACTTTTTTCATGAAAAGAAATCACGAAGCACACCACCACGAGAAAATGTTTTAAAAAATTTAACTCTGCCTTTATTTTGACTATATATATATATAAAGTAATTCTCTTGAATAGTAATCAAAGAAATAATTTTATAATTACTTTATTATGAAGTATTTTATAATGTTATGGATGAAATTGGGAGTTTTTCCCACAGCACACCAGAAAATATCTAGTGGTTGAAAATGCTGACCTAGTCACTAAATCTGCATGATAGTGCAGTGAAATACGGTATTCTAAGTGTTTCAGACAGTATTTCCTCTAACCCTTTAAGGGAGGTGGAAGTTTAATGCCATTTTACAGAAGACAAAATAAACCATACAGAACTTCAAGTTCATCCAGGCTTGATTTTTCTTCGCAATGGTTTCCTTCCTATTCTTAGTGTTGAGATATTTTCTTTCCCAAGAGCTAAATATCAAAAATTATGAAAAATATTTTTAAGTGTATTTAATTTCCTGCATCTCTGCTCTTTCATACTTAGCTACTTCCAAGTTGGAGTCTGTACTATGACACTAGAGCTTTTTTATTCTCTTCCTCTCTCCCCTTCCTCAAAATTTCTGAATTAAACCTGTATTGGGTTTTATGTCTTGTGTTTCAAGATTGCCAATTTAAAAAAAAAAAAACTGGACAAATTAAGATGATCTTGCATGTTTGTACCTTAAGACATAGACTAGGGCAGTGGTCGGCAACCTTTTTTTTCAACTGAGCCAAATCTCGCCAAAACCACGATTGAAATTTATTTTGAGAGCCACACAAAGTGTGCACTGACAGAGGCTAGGAGCAGAGTCCTGACTCCTGGAGCAGCCGCCCGGCACACAGAAGAGCCAAATTAAAAGTGTAAAGAGCCACATGTGGCTCGCAAGCCACAGGTTGCTGACCATTGGACTCGGGGATGGAGACAGAGTGGGTAAGGCACTTCCTTGGGTTTGATCCCCCGCATCCCACATGGTCCTCCTGAGTAACCATCAGCAATGATTCCTGAGTGTGGAGCCATGAGTAACCAAGCCCTGCACACCACTGGATGTGACCCAAGAGCAAAAAACCAACCAAAAAAAAAAAAAAGACAGATTTTATGAGCATTTTACTAAATTGTTCAGCCCAGGAAAAAAGCCTTTATAGGGGCCGGAGCAGTGGCACAAGCAGTAAGGCATCTGTCTGCCTTGCTTGTGCTAGCCTAGGACAGACCTCGGTTCGATTCTGCGGCCTCCCATATTGTCCCCCAAGCCAGGAGCAATTTCTGACCACATAGCCAGGAGTAACCCCTGAGCATCACTGGGTGTGGCCAAAAAAAAAAAACAAAAAAAAGATAAAATGGGTTTTTAGGAAATTTGTGGCAAAGCAGGAATGGAATAAATGAATCACATGGATAGCAGGCCACTATCCTGGAGGCTCTTTACAAACTTTCCAGGGCTTCCTGACATGGCCAGTGTACAGAGCACGGGCTTTATTGTTTTGGGGCTATACCCAGGTCAATGCTGAGGTGCCATCCTAGCAGTGGGCATTGTGGGGTGCTGGAGATCAAACCCAAGCATCCTGTAAGAGAACACTCTCAGCCTGCTGAGTGATATACCAAGCTCCAAAGCATGCACTCTGAATCCAGAACTTCATTCAAATTCCTTCAACCTAAAAAAAAACTTTTTGGCATCTGTATTATGGATACATATAATATCCATATTATAAATAATGTCTGAACCTTCCTACTAAAGGCTGTGCAAATGAATGGTTTCCTCACATAAAACTGTCTGGTAAATGACAGTTACTTAAAAGCATGAGTTAACTTCTCTTGCCCAACTTTCCCTTTCCTAATCTGAACTAAGATCTCAGAATTTAAGTCAGTTCAGTTACAAAGAAGAACACACAAAAATTGAAGAAAAAAATAATGTATTAATACAATAATGGCATCTGAAGTCGCTACACTTTGTAAACAATAGCTGTATGCATATGCTTACAAGAACATCCACATCACCAGATTTAGAATGTAAAAACCCGTTCTCATAAGTAGATAAAAACCCTTCTGACTGTGAATGTGGTTCAAATGGTACATGCTATGCTAGCCTATGTAGGTCCTGAGTTTGAACCCAAGCAATACATGTTGGCACCCTCAAACCCCAGCACTGCCCTGGTGGCCCCAAGAACCAAAGTGTCAGGACTATGCAGCTGGGCAGTCCAATGCCAGGAATGATTTATATAAAAAATATTTTTAGAAATCCTAAAAATTAAAGGGGAAGACGAAGGCAGGATGTCACTTTAAAAATAAGATCACTGTCATGAAAATTCATCTGCATTTTTCCCATGAAACATCAGTAAAGGACAAATCAGACTTTGTTTATTAAAAAAATACTTTACAGGAAAAAAAACTCTATGCATTCCATTGTCCTATTTTACAAAGAAATAGCTTAACAATTTAACACACTTAGACAGCTACAAAAAAGCACTGTTAAAAGGATTATTATCCACACAAATTGAGAGTTAAGACTATTCATTAAAAACCTTTTAAAACACTTGTTAATGTCAATAAACTAAGGCCACACAACGCAAAAAGTCCGCCAGGCAAATTCTACATTTCATCTATATGTAAAGACCTCTTAGATAAATTAAAGCCACAGGAAAAATAAAAGTCTTAGCTGCCAATCAAAATGGAGGTTAGTCACAGAAAACACTAGTACATGAAAATTTACAACAAGTGATAGAAGTAGTACGTATTTCTGTAGAGAATTGAAAAGTGCTATATTAAGAGACAATGGTCTCAACTACATGCACAAGTGGATCCTAAAAAATGTATAAAGAAAATTGAAGGTCATATTTATGGAGAGATACTTGCTTTTAAAGCAATAAACTTTCAGAATGAGGATAGGTCCCTTATATGTTAAAGGAAAATATCTGTCTTGTACATTTCCTCCTTTTACTTCAATGACCAACAAATACAATTATTACTGGCTTTGAAAACAAAAACAAGACAGCAAAATTATGAAGCTCTGGCAAGTATTAAAGGTTCTTTAAAAACCTATAGCAATGATAAATAGATTTATCAGACACAAACTCAATTCTTCTAAAGTTTAAGAAAGCAAATAAAAATGTAATGGCAGACACAGATGAAAACAATGATCAAGAACATCCTAAGGGGTGTCTTGATTTTTGGACTCTTGTTCTAAAATTAGTTTTCATCCTATACATTAATAGAGGGACAGAAGATAAATAAGTTTCTCCAATCATTAGGTTTGAGTGTTATACCTATTTAGACTGATGCAACTTCTCCTTAACATTTAGTAAATAAATTTCTTTAATAAGCATTTTCCCCTCTTACATGAGTTTGTAATATTCATCAATGGATATGCCAAGTGTCTCTTTGGAGAAAGGGCATCTTGCAAGTCTTTAATTAAAAATAATAAAGTACCAGAAAAACAAGTTCTGCATTCGAATAAGCAAATTAAAAGTACAATTAAGCACAGGAATTCATTTTTTGGGAGTTAAAACTCTAGAGGGGAAAACTAGCATGTAGGTTTTTTATTATTGCTTTATGAATTGGGGATACCTCTTTGAATCATAATCCTAACTCCTAGCCTATCTTGGTAATTACAGAATGGCTGCTGGGGAAGGGGGAAAGAATTTTATTCTTACTGTCAGGAAAGCATTCTATTTGCTAAGTTAGGAATAGTCGTTTCTTGGGTCCTTTGCATAAATACATTTTTAAAAGATCCCTCTGCTCCACAAAATACTAAAACTTATCGCCACATTCTGCAAGTAATCTCAAAGAGTTGGCACAACAAATAATAACATACCAAAAAAGGAAGTTCAGTTTCAATTTCAGTTACAACTTCACTGCCATCACTACTTTACAAATCAGAAGACGCCCGTTTGCTCCATGCCTCACTCCACCAAAACCAAATAATTTAATGATTTAGAAAAGTTGCGATCATTTGTGTCGCTAAACTAAGATACAGCTTTGAAAGCAGTAAGAAATTCAGACCTTCTGATTTTTATATTCATCAGTCTTTAAAGCATGCTATTAAAATCTAATACATTGGACATTCAGGTTTCCAGATACATTACTAGCTAAATGTTTCTCTCTTCATTCTATTGCAATCCTAATATACAATGAATTTATTATTAGTACATGATTTTAAACATTTTATACTCATTTTTAATATGTTTATATTGGATGTGAGGGTAGAATGCTTTATAGAAGGAAAAATGGGGATTATTTTGATTGTAGGCCTTTGCAGATCCGATGGTTCCTGAGTGATTAATTAACACAGTGCTGGCTGGCTGTCTGGAGACAGTCTCCTTTTTTTTATTAGCAATGACCAGCTTAGATGACAGATGGCATCTGCTGGATGGCAAGTGGGAAATGGGAAAACTGGATCTTGGAAGACAAGACAAGGAAAATAAAAATAAAAGTTTTTGCTTTCACAACCTTGTTCATGATTATTTTTAAAAGCAATTGTGGCCTGAGAAGAATTTTACTTTGCACAGTTGAGTAAAGCTCTATGAAATTCTTCTGGACAGAAAAAAAGAAGGAAAAAAGAAAACGAGGAATAACTCAAGCCCATATACTTTGTAATTAACCCACTCCCCCTCCCAAAATAATAAAAACACCCACCACCCCCAAAGGCAAAGCCCTTAAAAATTAGTCTTGATAAACTAGAATTTACCCTAGGATTTTTACCAAAGATTTAAAAACACCCCTGCAATAATCACATTACTTTTCATACCATTCTAATTACCTTATTTACAGAGAACTAAAACCATCACTTCCAATTCATAAATGGTTTACAATGAAATGTTTCTCTATTTGTCTTCATCCTTTGTAACAGAGAATACATACATATACATATATATATAAGGAATAATACAGATTCTAACTAATCACTGCAGTATTTGCTGATGGTTACTTTTCTATCGGTGTACACAGTGACCTCTATACTTTGCTAATATGCATTTAACTACACAACAGTATTGCACAAAGTAATATTTATATAGGATTTAACCTATTTCAGAATATTTTAGAGAAAATTCATATTTGATATTTGAAAAGATGCAGCCAAGTTTTTATGGTGACAGACATAATAAAGTGGCATCTTTTTTTATTTTTATTTTTTTTGCCTATGTTAATGTAAATATTCCAAATCTCACCCTCCGGGAAAAAAATTTCCAAATTGCACTATAACCAGGTAGATACAGGTCTTAGGTGTGGGGAATACTCTTCCTTTAATAAACAAAAGGCCTACTGTATTTTTAACTGAGAGAAAGTGAAAGTGTATTAACATTTACTAAAATAATAAAAAGTCAAGAATACACTATTAGCTATATAAACTGTGCCTGTTTGAGACCAAAAAAATATATTTTTAATTCTCAGGCACCCAACATGAAGCTACCTTGAAATTCTAGAATGAACAAGTGCTATTTCTTCATTAGAAAATAACAACAAAACCGTAAAAAAAATAAACCCAATGAAAACAGTAAATCTATGTATTTGCCAATTAAAACTATGAGCTGAAATGTACCACCTGTAGATCTCTGTCACAAATGTTCACGCTAGGTGGCAAAAGTTGTTTTTCTTAAGTTTTATGCACAAAATATGGCAGACTCATCAAAAAGAGATCATTTCCTGCGTTTGATACTCGCGATCAATATAAGAAGCAAGTCTCCACACATAAACTGTGATGATGCGAGGAAGCAGATTTTACCCAAACTATCTTCCATACTTTCCATGTATTCTAGAAGAGATTTATGAACTATAGATAATGAATGAGCAAGGACTATTCATCTTTAGATACTTTTAATTGAAATATTCACTGGGCTTTAAATAACAGATACTAAAGAGAAAAAAAAAAAAAGAGAGAAACAGTCTGGATCAGAAAGTGCTGTGCTTTCTCTTTTGTTAAGAAACCAGAGAGCCACTGAATTTTCCTTTAGAAACCGTTTTGGATTTTTTGTAGACTGTTTTTGTTTTAATGTTTGGAACTAAACTTATTTGCCCATGTAGAAGATGCAGGGATTCTCTCTGCAACCTTATGCCATTTTTACTCTAGAAATTCATTCTATGCCATAAAGACCTAAGTTGTAAGCCTGGTCGTCTGTAAAACAGCAAATATGGCAAGAGGCAGGGCAAGATAAAATCAGGGATCTAAATAATTTACCAAATAAGAATCTGTTATTCCAGAGAATTTGCATGTTGATTTGAAGAAGAGATTGAATTGTTACCTCACACCTTAAAACAGAAAGTAGCAGCAGACCCACTATTACGTACTGTACTAACGGGATAAGATACAACTCTTAACTTTGCATAATCTGTGTAAAAAAGATATGCTTGACATTTGTGGAATGTCATTTCTCTTTATAGAATTATAGGCAAGATTTCTCCAATAAAACTTAACTTAAGCCAGTTATAAAACTATAACTTCACATCAAAATTTAAAAAAGTTAAAAAATGTGTTTGAATATGTACAAATCACACAGGAGTGCTTGAATGTTCCTGCAGATTATGTTGCGGGTCGGAGTCCAGTCTACTTTCCACCTTTAGAACTGGAATCGGTTGAGTCATCTGACCTTGCTGGAGATTAAGTTCTGAAGAAGGTGGGAAGGAGGATGAAGCAGTGGCCAACAGCTTCCTCTCTGTACAGGTTTCCTCAGATTCAGTTTTTATTCTCACACACTGGGAGTCAACTTCTAACTCTTGATTTCCAGGTAAACTACAGTCCACATCAGAACTGTTGTCTGAGTTCTGAGTGGCTTCCACAACAGGGTGGTACTGTTTAAGCCTTATATGCCAGGCTAAGCTGCACACTGCTGACACTGTTTTGAACTGATGAATGACATTTCTAGGGATGAAGTAAATATCATTGTCGCAGAGTTGGATTTTAGCATAACGAATGCCTTCCCGCCTCATTTGGTTTAGTTTGGCTTCATCCACCCACTGTACGCACTGAAGAGAAGACAGATTTGCATTAGACTTTAAAACATGCAACGTTTATTCCAACAAAATACATAATTGGGATATAGGATCCGCAATATTACAATCCCCACATGCAATTCCAAAACGGGTCACCTTAAAGTTAAGCAATACCAATAAGTGATATACCACTTTAAAATGGCTTTCATGTTTGAGAAATGTTCTTTATGAAGAACAACCTCTCTAGGGAGAAAACAGATTCAAGTCAGGACGGACTAGACCACATCTAAATAAGTATCTCAAAGTGCAGCTAAATATCAACGCTCAGAGCCACACATAAGGAAAACCTTTTATTTTTATTCTTTTTTTTTTTTTTGTGGGGGGGGGGGCCACAACCGTTGATACTCAGGGGTTACTCCTGGGGCCAGAGAGATAGCAAGGAGGTAAGGCATTTGCCTTGCATGTAGAAGGACGGTGGTTCAAATCCTGGCATCCCATATGGTTCCTCCCCACCCCTCAGCCTGCCAAGAGTAATTTCTGAGTGTAAAGTCAGGAGTAACCCCTGAGCGCTGCTGGGTGTGACCCAACCACCAAAAAAAAAAAAAAAAGAAAAAGAAAGGAAATCGCTCCGGGTTTGGGGGACCAAATGGGACTCCGGAGGATAGAACCACGGTCCGTCCTAGGCTGTCATGGGCAAGGTAGACACCTTACTGCTTGTGCCACTGCTCTGGCCCCTATTTTTATTCTTTCTGATGGTATCAGGATCAAACCCAAGACTTTTACATGCACGGCAATGAGCCTGAGTGATAGTTCAATCCTCAGCATGGGGGGGGGGGGGGAACGGACAGAGACAGAGACAGAGAAACAGAGAGAGAGAAACAGAGACAGAGAGGGAGGGAGGGAGGGAGGGAGAGAGAGAGAGAGAGAGAGAGAGAGAGAGAGAGAGAGAGAGAGAGAGAGAGAGAGAGAGAGAGAGAGAAAGAGAGACAAGCGAGAGAGACAGAGACAGAGAGAAGTGATTCCTGAGTGCAGGGGTAACCCCTGAGCACTGTTAAGTGTGGCCCAAAAAATAAAAGCATGCAAAGCAAGAGCCACATTTCTCTCAGTCAAGGGCAACATTTTTTTATCTTCCCCACTAATGGTTTCAGCCTATTGCAGGTGCAAGCAATAATGCAATGGGGTTAACAACAAAGCTCAGGGGCAGAACTAAGCAGTGAGGGATCTCTGAGTAATCCAGGGCCTCCTAGCATCTAAAAGATTAAAATGTATCACAAGCATTCTGCATGGGAAGATTTGTTTTTGTTTCGGATTATTTTTGTTTTGGTGTCATGCTCTGTGAGGTGTTCAGGAGTTATTCTCAGCTCTGTTCCAGAGGTTATCTGATTGATCGTGAGAATTAGCTTGGGCTTCCAGCATGCAAAACAGACACTCAGCCCACATAGCTATCTCTTTGGCCCAGGAGGTTTATTTTAAATATTTTCAACACCCTCCTTACAGAGCCTTAAATAAAAATGCTAAAATTCTTCTTAGAAGTATCCAACTATTAGATATATTGCAAAGTAAAATTGGAACATACTCTTCTTTTCAGAATCTTAAAGTGTCATAATAATTTTTTAAAAAGAGATTATTACCTGGGAAACTGGAGGTTCATGAAGGTCTAATTGAAGTCTCTGTACAACATCTGTAAAATCCTCAGCGTGAAAACAAATTACATCTTTGGTTATTCGAGGCTGGTCACTCCTAGAACAAACAAAAGGAAGTTTAAACAAGCAAAATCTCACAACAGAACATAGTAACAAATTTAGTCTTCCTACTCTTTAAACTGCTACCGACACAAATAGAATCTTGGTGTTTGCTTCTTTAACTAATTTAAAAATAAACGAAACTAATAATGAAACTAATTTAAAAATAAAAAAAATTTTTTTTTTTTTTTGGTTTTTGGGCCACACCCAGCGGTGCTCAGGGGTTACTCCTGGCTGTCTGCTCAGAAATAGCTCCTGGCAGGCACGGGGGACCATATGGGACACCAGGATTCGAACCAACCACCTTTGGTCCTGGATCGGCTGCTTGCAAGGCAAACGCCACTGTGCTATCTCTCCGGGCCCTTTTTTACTGAAATTTTAAGGAGGCCCTGCATCAGAGCTGGAGCAATAGCACTTGCCTTACACCAACCTGGGTTCAATCCCCAGCATCCCATGTGGTCCTAAACACACCAATGTAAAGCCCCTTACCATTGCTGAGGGTGACCCAAAAAGAGAGAAAGTAGGGGGAGAGAGGAGAAAAAGAAGGGGGGGAGAGGAAGCTTAGAGGCATCCTCCCCAACAGCTAGTGCTTTGCAACTGCCACTGCCAAAAGATACTCCCCCCACCCATACAGATCTAAGGCTTGTGGTACAATGACTAAACAGTGCTACAGGCCCTGGAAGGACAAAGGAGTGCTATAAGGTTACACTGAAGAAAGAGTTTTCAAGTAAACTAGGGGCCAGAGCAATAGAACAACTAGTAGGCATTTGCCTTGCACTTGGCTGACATGGAATGAACCCAGGTTCCGTTAGCAACATCCCATATGGTCCCACGAGCCTGCCAGGATCAATTTCTGAGCACATAGCCAGGAGTAACCCCTGAGCGCCTCTGAGTATGGCCCAAACACCTCCAAAAAAAAGTTTTAAAGTAAATGGGGCCAGAGAGATAGCATGGAGGTAGGGCCCCCGAGACTGCCAGGAGCAATTTCCGAACGTAGAGCCAGGAGTAACCCCTGAGCACTGCTGGGTGTGACCCCCCCCCAAAAAAAAACAAAAAGTAAACTAATAACTTCTATGCCCTGAGCTCTCTGAAAACTAGCTCCAGAGACAGGAGAAATAGCACAGCAGGAGGGCATTTGCATTGTATGTGGCCTATCGGGAGGAACCCAGTTTGATTCTGGCACCCCCATATGGTCTCGCAGCCTGTCAGGGGCAATTTCTGAGTACAATCAAATTCATAGGAACTAGAAAGCAGAAGCAGCTCAAGTGGGGCACTTCTGTTTGACAAAATGTGGCATATACAGAACAAATATTCTTTAGCCTTAAAATGAAGGAAATTATGATGCATGGTATAATAGAGACAAACCTTGAAGACATTATAAATGAATTGAGCCAGTTGCAAAAAAGACAAATACCACTAGATTCCACTTATAGGTATTTTACATGGACAAATTCATAGAAACAGTAAATAGAATGATGGTTATGAGGAGCTAGGGAAGATGAAAATGGGAAACCGATTTAATGAACACAAAATTAGTTTCATTATTTTTGGAGAAATGCCAGAGATTGAATGAAGCCTTATACATGTACAACATACAAGATCAGTGATTTACAGCCTCAGCTTAAGTTATATTTTATATATGAGTCGGAAAATTTCTAAACATGTTTCACAATAATATATGTGAAGACACTTAGTACCTCTGAATAGTACACTCAAATGGTAGGATTTAAGTTTCTTATTCTGTTATGACTATTACATCAACATTTTAAAAAATGGTCCCCAATCTTTTATTTTGTTTTGGGGTCACTCCCAGTGATGCTCAGTGCTAGGGTCCCATTCAGGACCACACAGTACCAGGAGGCAAACTCAGAACCCCTTCATGCAAAGCACACTCTAGCTCATTGGGGCCCAGATCTTCCTGGCTCCTCTCTAATCTTTTATACTTAACTTTAGTTAAGTATAAGATTTTTAATTTCATTTTTTTTTTTTTTTTTGCGGGGGGAGAGCGCAAACGCAGTCCCCCACTACCACAAATTATGCAGTCGAGTCTCCACATTTGGGGAAATTGCAGGGGTCAGCACATCCGGAGTGCAATGGATAAGCCTCACCCCGGGGAAACCACCTTCGTGATCATGGTATCTCCCCTGCCAGGTAAGTATAAGAAGGAGGATATATTTCTAAGATGACATTAACCAATCTTGCAGCTGAATTCCATCAACTTACCATTCACCAAACTGTACAGCTTTCAAAACCCCAACAGCTGCCGTACTCTGCCAGTCAAACCCCTGACCCACATGATCAGCATGCGCTCTTGTCCTATCTTCAAAGAGAACTTCACGGGGTTCACTGGTCCGAGGTAGGTACTGGAGATTTTTAATTTCATTCATTGATCTGGAGTTAATTGGGTAGCAAAATAAAAGGTTGGCAGAAAGTATTAATAGCAATAAGGAAAAAAAGTCTGCTAAAATACCAGATCTTTAAATAAGATAAAGACTGAAGCTTCTATGTGTTTTTTAATAATTAGCATTTAACGAACTAAATTATTATATCTAATGTAATTAACCTTTCTTAGTATGTCAAAATAATTACAGAAGCTGTATCTTCAATTTGGCTCAAATGTAGCTAATGGTTTGCAATGTCACAGGTCAAACCCAGGGACTGCACATGCAAGGCAAGTGATCTACCAAGTCATATTTCTGACTAATTATATCTAGATATATCTATATCTAATTTACTTCTTGGCAACAGAAAATGCAATTCAAGGTTGTATGGTTCTTTACCCTTAGTTATACTTTTTTGTTTGTTTTTGGTTTGGGGGTCACATCTAGTGGCGCTTAGAGGTTACTCCTGGCTGGCTCTGCACTCAGAAATCACTCCTGGCAAGGTCAGAAAACCATATAGGATACTGGGAATTGAACCTGGGTGGGCCGCATGCAAGGCAAGTGCCCTACTGCTATGCAATTGCTCCAGCCCTAGTTTTACTAATTTTAATTCTAAAAACATTCTCTTAGATTTAAATTAGGATGTCAAATATACTCCTCTTCATTAAAAAGTAAAGTAAAATACTTTAATCTAATACAACAGGAAAAAGGGGAGAGCACAAGATATGCTGTGAATTGATTGCTACTTATATTGAATATTTGGAGAGTTAAAATAAAACACTCTAAAAGTGTGAGAATACCAAAAAATGGGAAATAAATCCATGAATTTAAATACATTTCTGGAAGAAAAAAAAGAATGGCTATGATCCAAAATGCAAGAAAGAAGCACTGGAGGACAGAGCAGTGGCACAAGCAGTAGGGTGTTTGCCTTGCACACACTGTCCTAAGATGGACCATCGTTCTTTCTCCCCAGCATCCCATATGGTTCCCCAAGCCAGGAGCAATTTCTGAGCGAATAGCCAGGAGTAACCGGGTGTGGCCCAAAAACTTAAAAAAAAAAAAAAAAAAAAAAAAAAAGCACTGAAGAAAAAATGAAGAGAAGGAAATTAATGGAGCTACTATGGAAAATGGTGATTTCTCAAAAACAGTGGAAAAAATTTTCATATAAGCCAGTTATCCATGAAAGACAAAAACACTATGCATCCTGATGTTGATCACAGCACTATTTACAACAGCCAAGAGGTGAAAATAAACTCTGTAGGGCATGTCAATAGATGACTGTTTGTTTTTGGGCCATCCTGATGATGTGTCAGGGTTATTCTCTTTTTGGGGGGCGGGTGTCTTTTTGGGCCACACAGGCCCTTAGGAAGTATTCCTACTGTTGCTTGAGGGACCATATGGGATGCTGAGAATCAAACTCAGGCTATCTGCGTGCAAGGAAGCACCCTCCCTGCTGTACTAGTTTTTGTCCCAGAGGTGTCTTTTTTTCCAATAGTCGAGTAGCCATTCATGTATATATTTACAGATCTGTCAGTCATCTATTGACATGTCCTACAGAGTTTATTTTCACCTCTTGGCTTCACCTCTGAGCAAAGAGCTAGAAGTAACCCCTGAGCACTGCCAGGTGTGACCCAAAAATAAAATTAATTAATTAATTAATTAAGACTTGGAGTCTGAATTATCTTTAGTAAATAGTTAAATCTTAGATTTAAAAATAAATTTGAAATGTTTACGGAGAGGAGAGGGAAGTGGAGAGGAGGAGAGAAGAGAAAGATATGATAAGGAATTGGAAGGAAGAAATGAGAGAGAGGGAGGCAATAAGAGTTCAGAGAGGGAAAGAAGGAATGCAAGAAAGGGAGAGAGACAGCTTATTTTTTTAGGAGAATTCTTAATACTTCAATGGCCTATATGAGAGGACTACACTAAGAAATGGACCACTAAATTTATTTAAGAGCTCTTAAATAAATTACACAAAGTGACTTCACTTGTACTCAGTCTAATCATTTTTACAAGCATTTTTTAATTTAAAAATTCACTTTAGCTTATCTGAGAAATAAAAAATGCTTACCGTCGTCTTTTGAAGGGTGACTTTGGCATATCTGCTGTTGGAATCATCTGCTCTCCAGGCCGTACCCACATAATAGGCCCATCATCACTCTGGGACCTACACTGGAGTCGGAGACTGGAAAGTGTTCCCCAGGGCAAAGTCATCTACAAGTAAGACAAGTAAGTCAGAGACAAAAATATTTCTGTGCTATACACACCAGCTGACCTCCCACCAAAATAAAGTTCTTCAAAATAAAATACAAAATTAAGTGTATTTTGTATATGCACATGAAGAAATAAATGCCCAATTAATAGCCATTTAGACTGAAAAAAAAAAAAAGAATGATGCTTTTATACCAAAATTTTCTCAACAGGGGACTGGAATAATAATCAGAGAGCCTTGTACATGGCTGACCTGGGTTCGATCCCTAATATTCTTTATGGCCCTCCAACCAGCCAGGAGTGATTCCTGAGCATAGAACCAGTAGCCGCCCCTGAGCACCACCAAGTGTGGTTCCAAAACAAAACCAAAAAAATTTTTCCCTCAATATTCAATTTTTAAAACATTGAATAAAATTTAATTTTCAATAAAAAAAAGATTGAACTTTAATAATCTGAATAAGCACTCACTTTCAGAAATGGTGATTCTTCTAACATATCAAGGAACTCTGGGAAATAATCCCCAACTTCTTCATCTACTGCTCCAACAAGACTTATCTGCCGCATCGGACCTGCTCTGTAGGTGCCACAGCAGTATGTCCTATTGACCTGAGATGAAAGGACAGAGGAGGGAGAAAGGACTATAAAATACACTATAATATAAATTTAAAAGTTGAAAAGGGTATTTTTTCCATTGTTCTTACAAACTAAGAAGTCATTGGTCAGTACTTTGATAAAGTCAATAATAACTGAAAGACACCTAAGCATGTTGATATCTATGTAAAATAAAAATAAAAATTTCAAGTATAAATTAGTTTATAGTCCCATCATCTCAAAGAAATACTGAACTCATTAACACATAATTAAGCTTTGAGATTTTTGAACTTCATAAATATTTTAAAGTGATCCTTATTTAAAAAAAAAAAAAAAACACAGTCAGGTTCATTGTCATTCATTTTGCACTATCCCTAGCTAGCGTGAAAGTCTTCAGACTTTCAAGTCTTCAGACTTTTCAGGCTGAATATAACCAAACTCAACTGTCCATTACTCCCATATAAGATCTTTCGCACTATACAGACCAGTTTTTTCTCATAAAATTTACTTCTATCTACAATCATTGATGATTTTCTCTTGAGTTTCCCCTCTTTTGTGTCGACTCAAATTTTACTTGCATTGGTTTGTTTCGTTTTGGGGTCACACCTCATATTGCTCAGTCTGGGCTTACTCTTGGCTCTAAAATCATTCCTGGCAGGGCCTGGGGACTGAATGGAATGCCAGGGACAACATGGTCAGCTACATGCATGGCAAATGCCCTACTTGAGGTATTATAGTTCCAGTCCCAAAAATTTTATCTTTTAAATATTAATTTGAGGCTTCTTTTCAGGACAGAGGCAGGTAAGATGTAATGAACAAGTTCAATCTCCAGCCCTGCCCCACAGGCTAAGTTTGATTCTCAGCATATCAAAACTAAGTGTATCTAAGTACGTAGAACTAAAGTGTGCCAATAGTACATATATGGTACATTGCCTTGCATGCAGCCAACCCAGGTTTAATCATCTGCACTCCAGAGAGTTCCAGAGCTCTACCTAAAATGATCCCAGAGCCAGAAATAAATCCTAAACACCACCCTTGGTATGGCCTCACACACTCTCCCTCCACACACAAAAAAGTGTGCAAATACTGCAGTAACAATGAAAAGGAAAGGGAAAGACTCTAAAAAAAAAAAAAAAATCAAGGGACCCAAGCCTTTGCACAGTGGGTAATATGTTTGCTTTGCACGCAACAAACACGGATTTGATCTGGGCATCCCATATGGTCCCCTAAGCCTACCAAGACTGATTTCTGACTGCAGGGCCAAGAGAAACTCATGAGGCACAACTGGGTATAGTTCACCTTCCCCAAATCTAAAAGACAAAAAGATTTATTTTCCTTCTAAAGGCCTTTTCAATCAATCAACCTTCATGCTCTTTTGAAGCCTAACTCCACCTCCAAGCACAAGTACTCAACACTCCAGTCAATTTAGGACAGATCCTTACCTTAAAAAAAAAAAAAAAGTGAGGTTTGGTTTCCATTTTGAGTTTCTTGTATGTGCCCTTTCCTTTCCTTAGTTCTGTTTCAATAACTTCTGGATGACACATGCTTGGCTGTGGTACTCACACACTTTAGTTGCAGTGCTTTGCACATGTGCATAAGAGGCTGGCTGTAGCACTGCGTGCACTGTTTTTTAGTTTCAGTGTCTGCTAAGAGCCATATGTTCTAGCTACAGTGACCCACACAACTATCAGTCAAGAGATCCACACTGTGGCAGTTTAAGGGTTCCAGATAGGAACCATGCTTACTCAATACATATGGGCAGCACAAAGGGATCAATAACCTCATGACTGGAAAGTAAACACTTTTAGCCACTGAACCAACTCCTGGGAAGACATGCTCTATACATATTTTCTGAAACCAGAGAATTCCAGAATTTAAATCTAACCTCCCAAATGATGCTTTCATTCCTGTCACTTTGTGCATATTCCTATTCTACTAACTTCCATTCTGAGTATCAAGAGTAGAAACAGATCTGCATATATATGGATGACTAAATGCTAAATTCTTACCAAGATCTCAACTACTATTTTCTGGTTTTTAAGATGTAGAATAACTTTAAAATGCTTATATATAGTTGTGCCTCTAGATAGGTCTTAACTAAGAATTCAAAAACAATTTTTTTTCTTTATTTTTGTTTCGGGGTCACACCTGGCAATGCTCAGGAGTTACTCTCAGCTCTGCATTCAAAAATTAATATTCCTGGCAGGCTTGGCGGATCGGTGTAAGGCAGGGGTCTCAAACTCAATTTACCTGGGGGCCGCAGGAGGCAAAGTCGGGGTGAGGCAGGGCCGCATAAGGGATTTCACAAAAAAAAAAAAAAAGTCCTCAAACGTCATTATTAACAGTTTAATTATTTCTTCTGAACATGAATAGAATATTGAGTGAAGATCATGAACAGTTCTTCTGAACATGGCATCTTTTGCCTATTCCTTGCTGCCAGAGACTTGACAGCACTTCTCACAAATCTGAACCACATTTGGCTTTAGAGAGGAAGCAGTTGAGACCCTGAGTATGGCCTGAAGATGATCATCATTAAGTCTAGACCTGTACTTTGAATAATTGAAGTTCAATGTAGAGAATAACTTTTCACACAAATATGTGCTCCCAAAAAGGCACATGGTGCACTTGAACATTCAAGAAAGCTCAGGAAAGCTGGGAGGCAATTCTCTCAAAAATTGCCCATGCATGTCTGCTTTTCCACTAATCTCCCTGAACTTGGCTTTGAGATCAGAGTTGCATTGCAGGTCAATGAGCTCCATTTGAAGCATAGGAGGGGCATCTTCCACATCAAAGGAAAAGGGGTCCACAAAAATTTGGAAAGTGGCTCTGTGCTTTTTGAAGTCTGCAAATCTGTGATCAAATTCCTTCCCTAGCTTAAAAATAGCATCAACATATTTCTCACAATGGTATGCCTGCATCCACAAGTTCCTTGCATGCTGGGAAATGACAAAGGTTTGTCTGAGAGAGCTGGGATTTCCATAACACAAGTTTTGTGGAGAATGCTCTCACGTTGTCATAGGCAGCACTGATAAGCTGCTCCGGGCCTTGTAACATCTTTAGTACGTTCAGCTTATGTGTGATGTCAACAAGAAAAGCTAAGTCCATGAGTCATTTGTGATCACTCAACTCAGACACAGCATTCCCATCCTTCTCCATGAAGGCTTTCACTTCTCTCAACTCAAAAAATCTTTTCAGGACATTTCCCCTGCTGAGCCAATGTACCTCGCTGAAATAGAGCACATCTCCATATGCTGACTCCACTTCCTCTAAAAAAACACAGAACGTCCTGTGCTTTAAGCCCCTGGATCTGATTTGGTTGATGCATTTCACAACAACAAACATCACATTGTAACATGGCAGGCATTCACTGCAAAGGGCCTGCTGATGGATAATGCAATGAAGAGCAATGGCCTTCTCTACACCCTCCTCTTCAAGTTTTTTTTGAACAAGTGCCACCAGTCCATTTTTCCTCCCTGTCATCGATGGCGCTTCATCAGTTATTATTCCGACAAACCTCTTCCATGGCAAACCTGCATTCTCAATGGCATCACACAGATGCCGAAATATCTTATTAACAGTGGTCTGGCCATGCATTGGAATTATTGTGAGCAGCTCTTCTGTCAATTCAAAATTGCAATCAACACCACGGACATAAATTGTGAGCTGTGCAGTGTCTGTTATATCTGTGCCCTCATCAAGAGCAACTGAGTATGCATCAAAACATTTGGCTTTCTCACACAATTGATGATGTCACTTGACATGTCAGAAATGCGCTTTGCCATAGTGTTGGCAGAAAGGCTGATTTTGTTAAACTGACTTTTCTTTCCCGGACAGATAATACTTGCAGCTTGTAACATGCATTTTTTAACAAACTCCTTCTGTGAATGGTTTCCCTGCCTTAGCAATCATCTCACTAACCATGTAACTAGCTTCAACGGATGCAACATTCTCTTTGGTTGCTTTTTTGAAGAAATCTTGTTGCCTCATTAGACATGCTTTAAGACTGGCAACCCGCTTGGCTCTCTCATTTCCTTGATATTTTGCACATACCTCAGCATGTTTAGTTGAATAATGGCACTTCAAGTTGTATTCCTTGTGCACTGCAACTTTCTCTGAGCAATAAGACATGTGGGGATGCCCCTGTGCTCAACAAAGAAACACTGCGTCTCCCACTTTTGCTGAAATTGTCTGTGCTCGTCATCAATCTTTCTCTTCACTGCAAGCTTTGATGAAGTCATGATGAAGGTATGACAAAAATCTAATTCTGTAATAAACTTCTCTCCCTTAGGCCTACGATAATGCAAGGGACAGAGGGCAGGAGCAGCAGAAATGACGTCTGCACTAGGTGCAAAGTATTCACGATTATTCGCTTACCAAATATTCGCAATAAAAAAATCACATTGGTAAGAAAAAAATCGCATTAAACATTTGCATACCCCGAACAGAACTGCTTAGGGTATGCGAATGTTTACTGCGATTTTTTTCTTACTAATGCGATTTTTATTGTGATTATTCGGTAAGCGAATAATCGCGAATACTGCGATATTTGAAGGACAGCCACGGGCCACAAAATGTTGTACAGAGGGCTACAAACAGCCCGCGGGCTGCGAGTTTGAGACCCCTGGTATAAGGGATGTCAGGGATCAAACCTGGGCCAGCTGTACGAAAGGCAAACGTGGCCTATCCGCTGTGGTATTGCTCTAGCCCCTCAAAAACAAATTTAAGTAAGTCTTTACTAACTTATTGTTAGTTTTTTTGGGGGGGGCTTTTTAATATCTGATGATCTTAGGTATCAAACTCAGGGTCTCACACATGGAAGACAAACGCTACTGGACTACATTCTAGTATAAAAAATAAAAGTATTGTTACTTTTAATGCCATTTATATAATCCCATATATGGAATCATAAATGACCATCAAAAATTTTACACTACAGGAGCTGGAGAGATAGCATGGAGGTAAGGCGTTTGCCTTACATGCAGAAGGATGGTGGTTCGAATCCTGTCACCCCAGATGGTCCCCCGAGCCTGCCAGGAGCGATTTCTGAGGGTAGAGTCAGGAATAACTCCTGAGCACTGCCGGTTGTGACCCCCCCCACAAAAATATTTTTTCTACATTATTTTTACCATTATTCAACAACATTGCCAAAATCAGCCTTTTTTTGTTTGTTTTTGGTTTTTGGGTCACACCCAGTGATGCTCAGGGGTTACGCCTGACTATGCACTCAGAAATCGCTCCTGGTTTGGGGGACCATATGGGAGCTGGGGATCAAACCGTGGTCCAGCATAGACTAGCGCGTGAAGGCAAGTGTCCTACTACTTGCGCCTCCGCTCCAGCCCCCAAATCAGCCCGTTATTTTTTTTTAAATAATTACTTGAAATACCATTAGTTTTAAACATCAACTCACACACATAAACAGATCTTAAGATCTTGTTTTCTTTTTCTTTCTTTTTTTTCTTTTTATTTTTTTTGTTTTTTTGGGCCACACCCATTTGATGCTCGGGGGTTACTCCTGGCTAAGCGCTCAAAATTGCCCCTGGCTTGGGGGGACCATATGGGACGCCGGGGGATGGAACTGCGGTCCTTCCTTGGCTAGCGCTTGCAAGGCAGACACCTTACCTCTATCACCACCTCAAGATCTTGTTTTCAAACAGAATGAACTTCTTGTTTGTTTATAATTATTTCCACCTAGAGGGCCGGGAAGGTTGCGCTAGAGGTAAGGTGTCTGCCTTGCAAGCGCTAGCGTAGGATGGACCACAGTTCGATCTCCCGGTGTCCCATATGGTTCCCCCAAGCCAGGGGCGATTTCTGAGCGCTTAGCCAGGAGTAACCCCTGAGAGTCAAACAGGTGTAGCCCAAAAACCAAAAAAAAAAAAAAAAAAAATTTCCATCTACATACCTAGATATTTTAGGTGATTAAATTGTAACCACATAGGCTAGGATTTCCTGCATGTACTCTGCATGATCATGTTATAAATGCTGAAGGAGGCAGAATGGGAAAGACTGGATATATCATGGATATGCTATATTTAGAGAAGACTGGTAATGCTGGATATAGAGACAAGCGGCAGAAGTAAGAAAATACCTTTCTATGCAATTTTGAACTTAAATATTAAAGCAAATTTAACTTTCAGGTCAAGAATGTTTTTAGGGGCCCGGAGAGATAGCACAGTGGCGTTTGCCTTGCAAGCAGCCGATCCAGGACCAAAGGTGGTTGGTTCGAATCTCAGTGTCCCATATGGTCCCCCCGTGCCTGCCAGGAGCTATTTCTGAGCAGACAGCCAGGAGTAACCCCTGAGCACCACCCAAAAACAAAAACAAAAACAAAAAAAAAGAATGTTTTTAGGGAAAAGAAAATAATCAACTCCCTCTCCCAACATAGCCATACCAATCATTCCTTTATCAGGAAAGAATTTTGAATTTTACAAAACAGTGACATTTTATAATTGAAAGCTCGCTGAACTCAAAACCAATCCCAAAGAAGCACACTTCCATGTGGAAAATTTTAATTTATTTGGCCTGCTGGTTTTGAAATGATGCAACTCTTAATGCATTATTAATCTGAAGGAATTCACAGTACTCTAAATTCTGCACATATTTTAGGATTGAATATTTTATCATAATACTTCAAATTTACCTAATTTAAATGTCACTACTCAATAGCACTGAACTTGGAAGATGGGTTTAAAAATGCAAACACCTAAAATAATTAATGTGACACGAATTAATATAAAATATGCTTCACTGGGAAGTCAAAAAATGAAACGGGGGATTGCTGAATTTGTCATACTAATGCTAGAAATTAAGTAATAGCCATTAAATTGTGAACAAAAGTTCTGAGAGTAATAAAGCCGATTAACAATGACTAACACTTGCATAAAAAATGTCAGTAAAAATGTTAGTGTTTATATATTTAAATAATTAACAACATAATTTAGAAGATGGACAAGATTTATGAACAGGAATTCAAAATGCGCCAGCATTGTGAAGCTAGGACCCAACAAGCAAACTACTTATTATCCCCCAGTATCTATTCTATCTCCTTCCATTTAGTCAAAGAACCTCCTGGGCATAGAGCCAATGAGCTATGGTCCCTGACAGCTAAGTGTGGTCCATGACTAAATTCTAGAAAATGAGATGTTAGCACAAATTACATGTGCAACTTCCAGACCATGCCTTTATAAGGCAGGAGCTTGCTCTCCGCTTCCTCTTCCTCTCTTTTGAAGGCCAGTTCCAGTCACGCATATGACAATACAAAGGGAATCAATGGCAAAACTTAATAATAAGGGCCCGGAGAGATAGCACAGCGGTGTTTGCCTTGCAAGCAGCCGATCCAGGACCAAAGGTGGTTGGTTCGAATCCCGGTGTCCCATATGGTCCCCCGCGCCTGCCAGGAGCTATTTCTGAGCAGACAGCCAGGAGTAACCCCTGAGCAATGCTGGGTGTGGCCCAAAAACCAAAAAAAAAAAAAAAAACTTAATAATAAAGGGAATTGGAATTCTGGACAATATAATGTAACAGAGTAGCTTATATCTCTTAAAACTTTCTTGAAAACCTGATTTGCTCTAGTCAGTGTATTGTAATCTCTATTATAGAAATTCAGCCTGGGGCCGGGCGGTGGCGCTAGAGGTAAGGTGTCTGCCTTGCTAGCGCTAGCCTAGGACAGACCGCGGTTCGATCCCCCGGTGTCCCATATGGTCCCCCAAGCCAGGAGCGACTTCTGAGCGCATAGCCAGGAGTAACCCCTGAGCGTCAACGGGTGTGGCCCAAAAACCAAAAAAAAAAAAAAAAAAAAAGAAATTCAGCCTATCTCTTACCTATTTTCTATTAAAACAGGCAATATTCTCTCCGTACAGCAGATAACACGGAGTATTATTTCTTGCTCTGAGGAAATATAGGCTATCCTACTATAAAAAACCTATTACTAGAGCACACCCCCACAAAGTGAACCATTAAAATGATTACTTGGTTGGGACCTAAGAAAGAGTAAGATGGGTGGGGAGCTTGCCTCAAGCAGCCAGTCCAGGTACTATTCCCAGCATCCTATCTGGACACAAAGTACCACTAAGAGTGATCCCTGAGTGCAAAGCCAAAACCAAGACCACCTCGAGGTGTAGCCACCTCCCAAAAAAACCCAAAGAGGTGATAACTTGAACACTGAAGGAAAAGTCCAGGGAAATGGCTCCAAGGGCTGGAATATATGCTTTGTATGTGGCAGGTAATATTCAATTCCCAGTAAAGATGCTCCCTAGCATCCTGTGAAGGAACTCACTCCAATGATAGAAATGGGAATATCCTGAGTCAGGTTTGGTCTCCAAATACCAAAACAAACAGAAGGTATTTCAGAAAGAAATAAAGTATTTCAGCAGTATTTAACTTAAGGGCTGGGGTTGCAGCTCAGCAGCAGAACAATTACTTTGCATATGGGAGTCCATGGATGAGAAGATCCCACCTCTCCCCTGTCCTCCTCCCCCTGCCCCCCCTCTCCTCCACCCCTCACACATATACACAGAAATAAAAATAAACTTCAGGGGCTGGAGAGATAGCATGGAGGTAAGATGTTTGCCTTGCATGCAGAAGGACGGTAGTTTAAATCCCAGCATCCCATATAGTCCCCCAAGCCTGCCAGGAGCGATTTCTGAGCGTAGAGCCAGGAGGAACCCCTGAGCGTAGCCAGGTATGACCCAAAAACCAAAATATAAATTAATTAATTAATTAATAAAAATAAACTTTAAAGTATTAAAAGAAGGGAAAACTGGGGCCGGAGAGATAGCATGGAAGTAAGGCATTTGCCTTGCATGCAGAAGAATGGTAGTTCGAACCCCGGCATCCCATATGGTCCCTTGAGCCTGCCAGGAGCGATTTCTGAGCATAGAGCCAGGAGTAACCAGAGTGCTGCCCGCTGCCAGATGTAACCCAAAGAAAGAAAAAAAAATGAAGAGAAAACAATAGTCTTCAAATACTGGAGGCTTATCAAGGAAAAGGAGACTTATCTAACCTTAAATTTTATTATTATTGCTGCTGGTTGGTAGTCACACCTACTCTCTTAGGTCAGGAATCACTCTGGCAGTACTGGGGGCCATATATGATGCCAGGGATCAAGTGAGCAGGGTGCTACCTGACCCCTACACGTACATAACCTTAAAAGGAAAAGTTATGGTGAAGCAAGTACTACTAATTCACTAAAAAATTCATTATAAATTATTAGCAGGAACTGTCTTAAAAACACAGAACAAACATTATTGGAACATTATTCATTCCTTGATTTTTATAAATCTAGTACAGAAAGGCAGATAGTTGAATTATATAAATATATAATTATATAATTATATAAATAGTTGAATTATAAATTGTGACAAGTTTCCAGAATGAAACAGAAAACGAGATAAAAAAAAATGCAGGGACTTCTGATCTAGTCAAAGTACTTCCTAGTGTAAAGTTACGCTAAAATCAGTAGAACAAATTTAAAGGAAACAACCTTCCTTAGGAATCACCATTTCCCAGGTTCTTTTGCTAATGATGCTAAACAAAATAAATAAGAATGGAGTGCTGAAAACCTTATCATGAATTTTGACAAGCAAAATAGCAGAAGAAATGTGATAGATTTGCCTTTTCTTTAAGGGGGTCAGAGGACTGTTTTATTCATGTTTAGTTTCGGGAGAAAAAAAATGGTTAGGAGGTTTGTGTAATGCTGCAAATAAGAAAGACTAAGAGGGGCTGGAGAGATAGCATGGACACACACAGAGATAGCATGGACACACACACACACACACACACACACACAACTAAGAGAGACTAAAGCTAAGAGCAGTAAAAATAGATTTGAAAACAAAATGTAAAGTCACCCAGGAAATAAAATTCTTGGGACTTGGGGAGAGGGTCAAATGGTCATGACAGAAAGAGAAAGGAGGGCCAGGAGAGATAGCGTGGAGGTAAGGCATTTGCCTTTCATGCAGAAGGCCATACGGTCCCCTGAGCCTGCCAGGAGCGATTTCTGAGCATGAAACCAGGAGTAACCCCTGAGCGCTGCTGGGTGTGACCCAAAAACCAAAAGAAAAAAGAAAAAAAAAGAAAGAGAAAGGAGTTTCAAGGATGTTCCCTTTGTTCTGCCCTTGGTATTCTTTAAACAGGAGAAAGGCCAGGAAGGCTGAGGAAGTGTTATTTGTGTATATAAGATGAAAGTGTGTGGAAAACTGAAAAGCCTATCCAGATCCTATCTAGGTCCTAATCCTCAGAACCTGTGGCTGCTACCTGATGTAACAAACAAGAATCTGCAGCTGTGAATTAAGACTCCTAAAATGAGGGCCCGGAGAGATAGCACAGCGGTGTTTGCCTTGCAAGCAGCCGATCCAGGACCAAAGGTGGTTGGTTCGAATCCCGGCGTCCCATATACTGGTCTCCCGTGCCTGCCAGGAGCTATTTCTGAGCAGACAGCCAGGAGTAACCCCTGAGCACCGAAGGGTGTGACCCAAAAACAAAACAAAGACTCTTAAAATGAAAAGATAAACCCAGGTTATTCAGGTAAACTATGAATATGTGTAATATTGGGTATCCTTATAAAAAGGAGTAAGGGTAAATGTGACCAGAGAAAAGAAAATATGAGAGAGTAGACTCGACTGGGGTAATTTGAAAAAAGAGTCCCCAAGTCAGGAAATACAGACAGGCAGTATATCTTTTTGTTTGTTTGTTTGTTTGTTTTGTTTTTGGGTTAACACTGTGGAGCTCAGAAGTTACTCCTGGCTCTGCTCTCAGAAATTGTTGCTGGCAGGCTCAGTGACGATCTGGGGTGCCAGGATTCAAAACAGTGTTCGTCCTGTGTTGACCTCATGCAAGGCAAATGCCTTACACTCCAGACCCCAGTATATCTTTTTAAAAGACAGAATTCGCCCTCGGCCTTCAGAACTCAAAGATAGCCTCAGTATAGGCTGGTATGTGATTTTGTGGCATTTGCTTCACAAGCAAAAAGAAATAACACACTACGATATCCTTGCAACAGTCAAGTGGATTTTTCAAGAAGTCAGCTGGATCTCAAATAAGAAGTCTGGCCTGAGGGCCCGGAGAGGTGTTTGCCTTGCAAGCAGCCGATCCAGGACCAAAGGTGGTTGGTTCGAATCCTGGTGTCCCATATGGTCCCCCGTGCCTGCCAGGAGCTATTTCTGAGCAGACAGTCAGGAGTAACCCCTGAGCACCACCAGGTGTGACCCCCCAAAAAACAAACCAAAAAAAAAAAAAAAGTCAAGTCATTGACAGTAATTAAATCTAGAGACAAAGATATTTTAAAAATTGTTAAGGGGCCAGAGGAGCAATAGCATAGCAGGAAAGGCAAAGCCAAGCCAGGTTAGATCCCCAGTGTCCCATATTGTCTCCTGAGCCAGCCAGGAATGAGAGCGGAGCCAGGAGTAACTCCTGAGCACTGTTGGGTGTGGCCAAAAATTAGAAAGAAAGAAAGAAAGAAAGAAAGAAAGAAAGAAAGAAAGAAAGAAAGAAAGAAAGAAAGAAAGAAAGAAAGAAAGAAAGAAAGAAAGAAAGAAAGAAAGAAAGAAAGAAAGAAAGAAAGAAAGAAAGAAAGAAAGAAAGAAAGAAAGAAAGAAAGAAAGAAAGAAAGAAAGAAAGAAAGAAAGAAAGAAAGAAAGAGGGGCCGGGCGGTGGCGCTAAAGGTAAGATGCCTGCCTTGCCTGCGCTAGCCTTGGACGGACCGCGGTTCGATCCCCCGGTGCCCCATATGGTCCCCCAAGCCAGGAGCAACTTCTGAGCACATAGCCAGGAGTAACCCCTGAGCGTTACCGGGTGTGGCCCAAAAACCAAAAAAAAAAAAAAAAAAAAAAAAAAAAGAAAGAAAGAAAGAAAGAAAGAAAGAAAGAAAGAAAGAAAGAAAGAAAGAAAGAAAGAAAGAAAGAAAGAAAGAAAGAAAGAAAGAAAGAAAGAAAGAAAGAAAGAAAGAAAGAAAGAAAGAAAGAAGGAAGAGGAAGGAAGGAAGGAAGGAAGGAAGGAAGGAAGGAAGGAAGGAAGGAAGGAAGGAAGGAAGGAAGGAAGGAAGGAAGGAAGGAAGGAAGGAAGGAAGGAAGGAAGGAAGGAAGGAAGGAAGGAAGAAAGAAAGAAAGAAAGAAAGAAAGAAAGAAAGAAAGAAAGAAAGAAAGAAAGAAAGAAAGAAAGAAAGAAAGAAAGAAAGAAAGAAAGAAAGAAAGAAAGAAAGAAAGAAAATGTGTCAAATGCTAAGAAAAAAAATCCAAGACCCAGAGAGATAGCTCAAAGTGGAGCAAATGAGAGATATATGTGAGCCCATTAGTTAGAAACCCACCTTGGCCCTGCCAAGAGCCTCCTAGGACCAGTGGGTATAGCCCTAGTGCACCCCAAAAATCAATAAGCCCTAAAAAAATCGACTCCACTATAGGATCAAGCAGAGTCTTTCAAGAATCTACCATAGACTATGCACATGGAAAAGGCCGTAAAAAAAAAAAATCAAGAAAACAGTAATAAAGTAAACCAAGAATGGGGTTTCTTTTTTTTATTTTTTTTTTTATTTTTTTGTGGTTTTTGGGTCACACCCGCCAGTGCTCAGGGGTTACTTCTGGCTCCATGCTCAGAAATTGCTCCTGGCAGGCACGGGGGACCATATGGGACGCTGGGATTCGAACCGATGACCTCTTGCATGAAAGGCAAACGCCTTACCTCCATGCTATCTCTCCAGCCCCAAGAATGGGGTTTCTTAACTTAGTAGCTTAGCACTTACTTGCCTGGCATGTATGAGACCGTGGACTTAGTCTCCATCACCACCACATGAAAAGAAAAACAAGAAAGCATAGGACCATTCATTTGTGAAAATCAAAGCATGCACTGTCTCAAGTGGTTGATAAGAACACATCGAGATTTTGAGATAGAGATGAAAAATACCCTCTGCTGACTTTGATAGCAGATGTCCCAGAACAAATCAGTGCTGAGAAAAGAGAACAAAGTGAGGATAGCAAGATTTTATTTTTCCAAGAAATTTTTCTTTCAAGAAATTTGGCAGTGAAAATAAGAAAGATTGGTAGACAGAAGATGATCTGAGGAAGAATTTTAAGATGAACATACAGAACAATTCTCAGAGACTGCATAAATCATGTTGCCCCACAATAATAATAATAATTAGTGTTATCAAACTTGTAGATTTTTAATAAGCTGTTAGGTTAAAACTGGAACCACAGTGGTTTTCATTTCTTTTTTTTTGTTTGGCTTTGGTTTTGGTTTTTGGGTCACATCCGGCAGCGCTCAGGGGTTACTCCTGGCTATACGCTCAGAAATCGCTCCTGGCGGGCTCTGGGGACCACATGGGATGCCGGGATTCAAACCACAGTCCTTCTGCATGAAAGGCAAACGCCTTACCTCCATTCTATCTCTCCGGCTCCAGTGATTTTTCTTAGGAATCAAGTTGTTTATTTTCCAGAAAGAAGCTTAAAGGGTCACTTACATTTTTTTTCTGTGAACTGTCCATTTGCAATGCTTGTTTATTTTTTTAATTGACTCCTTAGCATAGCTCTCTGCTATTTTTAGAGCCGTTATAGTACAGGAGGAGAGGAAAAGAAAGGGGAGAGGGAAGAAGAGAGGAGAAGAGTTGAATTTGAGACAGACAGAATTCACAGATTAAGGCACTAATCTTGTATGTGGCTAACCCAGGTTTGATCACCAGCATCACCAGAAGTGAACCTGAACACAGTAACACTCTCCACTGGGTATAGTCCCCGCAGAACAAGAAAAGGTTAATCCTTATATAGTTATGCAGTTATCTGCAAATAGTTGTTCACAGTTTATCATTTTACAGTGGTTTTATAATAAACCTTCCCACCCCAAATTTAAAAAAAAGTTCTTCAATGGTTTCTTCTATTTTCATCTGCATTTTCTACACTTCAATCTTAGGAAATTTATTTGAAAACTTATCTGAAACTTGTGTTTATACAATGACAGGAATATCGAAAAACAATTCCAGAAAACCTGATCCCAACATTGTCTTCTCTTTAGAGTTTTGAGATACTATCAATTTTTTTATAGTTATGGAAGATTTAATTTCCCCCACTTTAGGAAATTAAGTCCAGGGCCTCATACACAAAATGCATAAACTCTAACACAAAGTCATATTTTCAGTCCCTGAGTCTAACTCTAGATTTACTTTACATTTAATGATTAAATGAAAATAAACATATAATTCTTCAATAACTAAATCTTTGAATTACAGAGGTATTCAAGTAAGACACTCCATCACTACTTTTTTTACTTTTTCTTTTGTTTTGTTTGGAGGAAGCATCCATCATTGCTCAGAGCTTATGTCTAACTCTGTGTTCAGGAGTCACTCACTCCTAGAAGGGCTCAAGGTTACCAAATCTAGGTTAACAAGATATAAGTCATATTATCTTTTTTTTTTTTTTTTTTTTTTTTTTTTTTGGTTTTTGGGCCACACCCGGTAACGCTCAGGGGTTACTCCTGGCTATGTGCTCAGAAGTTGCTCCTGGCTTGGGGACCATATGGGACACTGGGGGATCAAACCGCGGTCCGTCCAAGGCTAGCGCAGGCAAGGCAGGCACCTTACCTTTAGCGCCACCGCCCGGCCCCCATAAGTCATATTATCTATCTATCCAACCCCATCACTGCTTTCCTTTTTTCAAAGTTTTCCAGTCTTTTTTGGTTTTTTTTTTTTTTTTTTTTTTTTTTGGTTTTTGGTTTTTGGGTCACACTCGGCAGTGCTTAGGATACTCCTGGCTCCACACTCAGAAATTGCTCCTGGCAGGCACAGGGCATCATATGGGATACTGGATTTGAACCAATGACCTTCTGCATGAAAGGCAATGCCCTACCTCCATGCTATCTCTCCAGCCCAGATTGGTCTGCTTTTTTAATATGAACTTCAGAATCAATTTGTCTGTTCTAGAAAATAATGAAATTCTTATTGAAACCCTGCTTAATTTATAATATAGGGACAATCATCTTTTTGATACTGACTTTTGTTTGTTTCCTTTTGTGCCACACCAGTTAGTGCTCAGGGGTTATTTCTAGCTCTGCGCTCAAACTGCTCCTGGCAGCCTAGGGGGACCATATAGGATGGCAGGAATCAAACCCAAGTCAATCCCGGGTCGGCAGCAAGACAAATGTACTATGCTATGCTATAGCTCAGGCCCCCAACGCTGACTTTTAATCCCTTTAAGTGTTCCTTTGTGTGATGTTTTAATATTAATGAAAAGAAATCAGAAAAGGTTAAAAAAAAATGACATTCATTTTGAGACAGAAGAAATGGGGGAAAGGGAGATAGAAGAGAGAATACCATTAAAAATATATAAAAGCAAGAGATCCCAAAAATGGAATGCATCAGAACTAGTTTTACTTTTTAAAGAGGATTAGGTTTTTTTGTTTTTGGTTTTTGGTTTTTGGGTCACACCCAGCAGTGCTCAGGCTTACTCCTGGCTCTATGCTCAGAAGTAACTCCTGGCAGGCTCGGGGGACCATATGGATGCTGGGATTCAAACCACATCCTTCTGCGTCTAAGGCAAACGCCTTACCTCTGTGCTATCTCTCCCTTAAAGAGGATTAGTTTTAATAGCAGAATAAATACATGATCTATTATCAAAACCCCACTCAGGTGAGAATAAAACCAAAGGGCTATATAAATACAGAAATTCAAAGGGTATCTGTAAACATGACAGATATAGATTATCAAAATATTGATAGTTTTGAGGTTTTATCCTGGGCCAAAACTGGACAGACTTAGTCCTGATTCTGCACTCACTAGTCACTCCTTGTAGGGCCCAGGGACCATATAAGGTACCAACATTTCCTCTAAGTCTACCACGTGCAAGGTAAGCGCCCTATCCAGTGTACTGTCTCAAAACTTTTTTGTTGTTGTTGTTGTTGTTGTTGTTTTTTGTTTTTTTGTTTTTGGGTCACACCCGGCAGCGCTCAGGGGTTACTCCTGGCTATTGGTTACTCTTGGCAGGCACGGGAGACCATATGGGATGCCAGGATTCGAACCATCATCCTTCTGCAATGAAAGGCAAATGCCTTACCTCCATGCTATCTCTCCAGCCCGTTTCAAAACATTTTAAACAGTGGTTTTTTTTTCCCTTTCCTTTGTTGCTGAGAGATAATGAGCCATGTTTATTTGGTCCAGGGGTATGTAGCTGATGCAGGTACAACTCCTAGAATCCCATATGGTCTCCCAGCACCACTAAGAGTGATCTCTGAGTGCACAGCCAGGAGTAAGCTCTCAGCATGTGGCCCAAAAACAGAAACCAAAAAAGGGAAGAATCTACAAGGCCAAAAGAATTCTAACACTGATGCTTAGAGTTTTTCCCACATGACAAAGCCAGATTCCTTGTCCACTGATCAGATCATTATGTTCCATCTAAGTTTTCAGAGTTTCCAATCAGTTTTGAACTGATTCATATTTAACTATAACTAGATCGGGCTGAGGAAGATAGCTCAGAGATGAGCTCATGCTTCATATGCATGAGTCCTATTGGGTTTTATTGGGTTTAATCTCCAGTACTACACGGTCCCCCAAGAACCACTAGGAGAGAACCCTAAATACAATATTAAAAGTACCTAGCCTGAGTTCTACAAGTATGACCCCAAAAACAGAACAAATATACAAATAAATCACCAAACGTTTGGAGAAAATTCTAACATTAAACAAAAGGTTAAAACAAAAAACTTGATGGAATAGACAACTTAAGAGAAGAAATCAAAACAAGTATTATTAATTAATATCAGAGACATTGCATCCAGGAAATGCCAAGTTTTAAAATAAAAAAGAAAGCACAGAACAAATTAAATAAAAAATATTACAACTGGGGCTGGAGCAATAGCGCATCAGTAGGGTGTTTGCCTTGCAAGCAGCTGATGCAGGACGAACCTCGGTTCAATCCCAGGCATTCCATATGGTCCCCCAAGCCAGGAGTGATTTCTGAGCGCAGAGCCACAAGTAACCCCTGAGCATTACTGGGTGTGGCCCTAAAACAAACAAAAAATATTACAACTAAAAGAATTAGCCAGAAAAAAAAAAAAACTAGCTGAATCTCCCCAACAAAGTAAAATTAAAAAATAAAAGATAGGGTCCAGAGCGGTGGCAAAAACAGTAGGGCGTTTGCCTTGCACGCACCGACCTAGGATGGACAGCAGTTTGATTCCCCCAGCCTTCCATATGGTCCCCAAAGCCAGGAGCAATTTCTGAGTGCAGAGCCAGTAGTAACCCCTGAGCGTCACCAGGTGTGGCCCCCAAAAAAACAAAACAAACAAACAAATAAATAAAAGATAAAAATAAAACTAGGGATCGAATCAGAAGGAGTAACACTCTAATGAAGGCTTTAGCTTGGGGCCAAAGCTATAGTACAGAAGTAGGGCACTTGCCTTGCAGGAAGCTGACCCCAGACTGACAGTGATTCAAATCCCGGCATTCCATATGCCTGCCAGGAGCGGTTTCTGAGCCCAAAGCCAGACCCAAAAACCAAAAAAGAAAAAGGCTTTAGCGTGCACATAAGCACACAAACTGTGTCCTTGTGCTCAGCAGTGAATATACAACCAACAGTGTGAGAAAATTCACAGGGTGGGATTGAATCTAGTATTCAACTGTAATGATATTTTGGACCAGATGGTCAGAAGAAAAATGTGTTGTTTTTAGACCATTTTGTAGGTATGTACTATTTTCATAGTCAATAAAAATAAAAAATGTAGCTCCGAGATAGAATATTTCGTGAAGCCTTAGATTCATCCTGGCTCAAAACAAAACAGAAAACCTACTCAAGATATGTTACTTGGGGCCTGAGAGATAGCATGGAGGTAAGGTGTTTGCCTTTCATGCAGAAGGTCATCAGTTTGAATCCGGCTTCTCATATGGTCCCCTGAGCCTGCCAGGAACAATTTCTGAGCACATAGCCAGGTGTAACCCCTGAGCATCACCGGGTGTGGCCCAAAAACAAAAAACAAAAGTTTTTTTATTTTCTGATATAAAAAAAAAATTAAGTAAATGTGGTGTTTTTTGTTTTTTTTTTGTTTTGTTTTGGTTTGGTTTTTTTTGGTTTTTGGTTCATACCCAGCAGCGTTCAGGGGTTACTCATGGCTCTACGCTCAAAAATCGATCCTGGCAGGCTCGGGGGACCATATGGGATGCCGGGATTCAAACCACCGTCCTTCTGCATGCAAGGCAAACGCCTTACCTCCATGCTATCTCTCCGGCTCCAAGAAAATGTGTTTAACCAGCTGTGGTATTGTAAATATACTTTGGCCTCACAGCCTGGTTGTTCCCAGCCAGTCTCCTGATGGTGTCTCACGTTGCACCATTTGCTTTAGAATATTTTTTTTCTTCTCTTCCTTGTCTAAAAACTATGTGCAACTTATGGTCAGGTGTAACTTATAGAGCAAAAAAATACGGTAATACACTGGATTTCTTAATAGCAAAAGTAGGGGTTTAAATAAAGACCCTGGAGCCTAGAAAGAGTGCCTTGAATGTGGGCTGATTTGGATCCCCAGCACCACAGAGCACCAAACACCCCTGGGGTGGGCTCATTTAATCCATAGTATGGCACAACATGGCTCGGGAGCAGCACTGCATTGACAGGTCCTTGCACTGAACCTCTAATCCAACTGGCTGAGAATCACCAGGAGAGGCTGTCTTCCTGAGCACTGTTTGTGAGAAACAAAGAGAAGATACCTAGGCACACATTCTTTTTTGTTTGTTTTGTTTTGTTTTTGGGTCACATCCAGCAGTGCTCAGGGGACCATATGGGATGCCGGGATTTTGAACCACCATCCTTCTGCAGGCAAGGCAAGGCAATACCTCCATGCTATCTCTCCAGCCCCGAGACACACATTCTTAATAATTAAAGACATTCGATCAATGCCTTTATAATGCAATGGTAAAGACTTTACAGACATTATAGATGGTCTCATCTGAGTTTCTGATTTCAGATAACAGATTAGTTATAAAGAAAGAAAAGCAGAAATCTCAGGATTCTCCATGTATAAGAGGCATCAAATGCAAATAAAGAAATGTATCCCCCACCAAGGTTTACATATTTTCTAAGAGCAACACAGTAAAACTATAAATTGAGAATAGAGATTTACACTAGCAAGAAAGATAAACCTTATTTAATGCGGGAAACATAGGAAGCAAAATGTCACTTTATATAATTTGTACTTTTCTTTATATGGAAATGAAAACAAAGTGATGAGGGTTAAAGGTGTGCAGAATTTCTATTTGGAAAAACAAAAAAAATCGGTAGAAATGGGATAATGATAATGGCTGTAGAACACTGTGGAAGTATTCAATGCACTAAATTACACACTTAAAATCATTCATATAATGCATGGGGGGGGGGAACGACACACCCAACAGTACTCAGAGGTTACTCCTGGCTCTCCACTTAGAAATTGCTCCTGTCAGGCATGGGGGACCATATGGGATGCCGAGATTCGAACCACAGTCTCCTGGATCAGCCGGCTGCATGCAAGGCAAACGTCCTACACCACTGTGCTATCTCTCCAGCCCCATACAATACTTTTTTTTGTTGTTTAGTTTTTGGGTCACACCCAGCAGCGCTCAGAGGCTCTATGTGCTCAGAAATCGCCCCTGATAAAGCAGGGTTGCTGCCCAGAAAAATTACCAAGCCAGTCAAGACAAGATACCCAGTGACCTGATAAGACCCAAAGATGGTGAGTGAATAATCACTCTGGCCCCCTAGAGCTGGACTGAATGTGTGTACCTTTCACTGGAATATCAGTGCACATGGGTCCCTGTTCATAACGGCTTGATGTTGCTCTGGTCCATCTACCTGCATTTCTCACTCTGGACTTTACATTACATGTCAGGCTCCCTAGAGATTCTCCTGCACACATGTTTCAGAGAAGGGTCCCTTCCCAGTGTTGACAAGTTCCTGATCTAAAGGCCTTCTCAGGGCTGATAATTTACCATTTACTACAGGCACTAAATCAGAGAGACACACCCTCCCCGCAATCTCCCACAAATGATGATGAGCCAGCTACCATCTCTGCAGACTCAGTCTGAAAACGGCTCAACCAGAGATACCTCCAGGCCCCAAGCACTGAGACAGGTGGACAATGCTGGCAACCCAAGTTCTGTGCACTGTCAAATGTTCAATGGATTTATCAACAGAAATTATACCAAAGAAGATGGCTTCGTTCACAGGACAGCTATTAAGAGAAACAATCCCAGGAAGTTTCTGTGTAGGTTTGGAGGTGGGGAGACTGGAGTTTGATGTCATGAAAGGAGAAGTGTCTAAAAGCTACTAATGTATCCAGACCTGGAGGAATGCCAGTGAAAAGTAACAGCTATGTTCCCAATGACATAGGTTCTGCATGCCCTAACCTTACTCAGCTACCCCATCACCTACGGTTACAGAGGCCCCCTCAGGCGGAACAAAAGCAGGCAGTGAAAGGGAGAGAGCTGAAGACTCTGGGCAGCATAACAGATGCCACTGTCTACCATCTTTCCTCTGCTGGTGGCACTTTTTGCCAGGACCTCAGCCCCTCACCTATAGAAGCTTATCAAGGAAACCCCAGTAACCACCACAGAAGATGGAGAAAATGAAGGATCCAAGCCGAGGAGAAGCTGCTTTCAGAACCTGTGGTAACTTTCTCTTAGGTTAATCTCTTGACCCTATTTGCACTGGTTACTATATTGCTGGTTAAATTGTGTTTCATCTGTATGGATCTTTTTGTTCTGTTTTATGCCCACTGGAAACAAAATATTTTGTTCTAACTTTAGTGGTTTAATATTACTTTGCACAATTCTGGGGAAACGCATAATGTTGTTCATTTTTAAAGTTCTCAGCTGTCCTAGTAAATGTTTCCAAATTGCTATGATGTTTTATTGTCTATTAGTATGCAGCAACTTATTCTCCAATTGTGTCTGCAAAAATATTCTAATGGCTTGGTCCACAGAAATAGATGAAAGTAGGAAGTAGATCTTGGATACTAGAGACTCTTATTATAGTGCTCATTCTAAGAATGCTTAGCAACTTATTTTCAAACTATATACATGTCTTCAGAAAGGTTCTAATGCTTTTTTTTTGGATTTTTGGTTTTTGGGTCACACCGGTAGTGCTCAGGGTTTGGTTACTCCTGGCTCTATGCTCAGAAATCGCTCCTGACAGGCTTGGGGGACCATATGGGATGCTGGGATTCAAACCACTGACCTTTCTGCATACAAGGAAAATGCCCTACCTCCATGCTATCTCTCCGGCCCCAGAAAGGTTCTAATGTTTATGTTCAGAGAAGTCTATAAAAAAAAATGTGTGGTATGTATAAGATATGGAAAAGGCTGCTTGAGAATGATGTATACATTTTAAACTTTAATGCTTTGAGTTCTGATCTGAGGTTCAGCCTCTAGCGGAAAAAAGTAGAACAAAAGTTTTGTAACTGTTCTCGTTTTTTGTTTGTTTGTTTTGTTTTGTTTTGTTTTGTTTTCCACAGAGGTTTTATTTTATGGACTCAAAAATTACATCCCTAGAAAAAGAATCCCAGGATTTTCCCTCCTGTGTGTTTTTGTCTCGTTTCTTCATGGTCCACGATGCCAGCTGAGATTGTCAGTACAATGAAACTGAACTAACGGGACAGGAGTAGATTTTTTTGCCACTTCTCTAGATCTTTGAGCTGCACGTCAAATCTGGGACTGATCACACCACATTTGCTCAATCTGCCTCTTAATGTGATGACAATTTTCCTGGCTCTGTGATCGTGGGATGATTTCAAATTCACCAATGTAATCTTGCTTCATCATCACCGTCAGGAACGAGACAAAGACCTTGGAGCATGGTCTGATGATGATGAGTACCTGGCGCTTGTCTTGCTTCTCGGCATTGTTGATGCTCTTGAGGGCATCGGCCAGGACATTCATATACACCATGGTGGTGGCACAGAAAGATGGCCTTATAATTTTTCTCGTTTTTTGTTTTGTTTTAAACAGAAAGGGTGGAAATGAAAGATGATACTAATAGCCCTAAACAAAGCTGTTCCCCCAACTTCCTTTTTCCCTAACCTCTTATTTTGATATGTAAAAGCCCACCTGGATTACAGGACCTTCCCTCATCTTAGTGGATTTGGTTCTGGAGAAGTGAGAGCAGTTCTGGCTTTAGTGGGGGAGAGTGCAGAGAGAGCACATGGCAGTCACTGAGGCAAAAAGCAGGCTGAATCTTTCTCTTAATTGCTTGGTATTATTTCTCCGCCACTACCCTGCTTCATCAGATATGTCTGCCTAAGGTGTTAGAAACATGGTGCTTGGGACAGTCTCACCACTGTGGATATTTTTATTTTACATTAGAAAAAAGTGTTTTTAATTAACTGACCATCAAGCACAGTGGTAGGGCGTTTGCCTTGCACGTGGCTGATCCAGGACAGACCGCAGTTCGATCCCCTGGCGTCCCATATGGTCCCTGAAGCCAGGAGCAATTTCTGAGCACATAACCAGGAGTAACCCCTGAGAGTCACCAGGTGTGGCCCCAAAACACCAAAAAACAAACGAACAAACAACAACCAAAAAAAAAAAGAAGAAGAAAAAGACTAGCCAATAATCTCCTAACCTTGGACCTGTGAGAGGCATTCTCACTTTCAAATACACAATGAAAAACCAAGGTAAGTCAAAATGTTTTTAAAAAACTAAGAATGAAGGAAAATGAACCACATGTTTATCCTGTTCTATTTATTTTATAGAGCCACCTACTTGTTTCTCCTTTAACATTAACACTAAGTTATTCCCCAAGCTACAAAGCATTCTACTAGTTTGCACCCTTAATTGATAATACCAATTTACTATGAATTTTTTGTTATTTATATTAATCAAAGTGGGGAAGCACCAAGCAATAATTCCTCTTGGGGCCTTTTCACAACTCAAAATGAAAAGAACATTTTTTGGTTTTCTCTTTTTTTGTTATTGTTTTTGGGTCACACCTGGCAGTTACTCCTGGCTGTACACTCAGAAATCACCCCTGGCAGGCTTGGGGGACCATATGGGATGCCGGGATTCGAACCACCGTCCTTCTGCATGCAAGGCAAACACTCTTACCTACATGCTATCTCTCTGGCCCCATTGTTTGTTTTCTCTTAAAGAGAACTGCGTTCCTCAGTTAAAATATGCACATTTGTCAGATAAGTTTTAAATTTTGATGGTAGACATACTTCCTTAATCTACCCTACACCCTCTGACTATGTATAGACATAAACATGCATGCCCTTTTTCACCATATTCAGCCTTGAACTACTTAGCTGCGAAAGGTAAAACTAGACTGAAATGGTGATATTGAAAGCAACTCCCACTGAGCTTCCTTACATTTTTAGTGTTTTGTTTCTGTTCACAATTCATATAAAGAACTGAAGATCTATGCATTAGTTTGCAAATCAGCAGTATCAGTGTTATCTAGGCGTATGTTGCACATTCAGGCCATATCTCAATCTAGACCTATAAAATCAAAAGCTGCATTCTATTGAGGATGGGGCTTGAACCATACCTGTGGTGCTTGAACCACATCTGGTGGTACTTAGAGGCTACTTTAGTTCTTGCTGGAGGAGGTGGGGGGTTAGAGTGTGGGAAACCATGAGGTTGCAGATCTAACCAGGGTCAGGTCAAGTCACATGCAAGGCAAATCTTTACTCCTATACGACCTCTCCAACAAAATTTTAGTTTTATATGTAGATTAAAATTTGGTAAAGAGGGGCCGGAGAGATAGCATGGAGGTAGGGAGTTTGCCTAGCACACAGAAGGATGGTGGTTCGAATCCCAGCATCCCATATGATCCCCGAGCCTGCCAGGAGCGATTTCTGAGCATAGAGCCAGGAGTAACCCCTGAGCGCTGCCAGTGTGACCCAAAAACCAAAGATAAGATAAGATGAGATGAGATGAGATGAGATGAGATGAGATGAGATGAGATGAGATGAGATGAGATGAGATGAGATGAGATGAGATGATGTATAATATAATATAATATAATATAATATAATTAATATAATAAATATAATATAATATAATATAATATAATATAATATAAAATATAATAAAAATAGTTTACACGTCCATCCATGTATAGAAAAATTCCATGACTTCATTTTTCCTGATGGCTGCATAGTATTCCACTGTGTATATGACTTAGAATATTTAATGGCCATAGTTTGAAAAGTTTTTACCTTGGAAATGTTCCTAATTAAGTTTCTAATCGAGTAACCATTATTTTCCATTCACATCTTTGGGGGACACAGCCACCAAGCACTGTTCAGGGGGCACGGGGACACTCCCAGCGGTACTGATTACTATTCTACTTATTTCTAATAATATTTCTAATTATTCCGGATAGTCCAATGCTTCAACCCATTGATGCAGTGCTGCTGAGACCCAGTGGGACAGGAGCCACCAAGGCTATACCTGGTAGTGCTCAGGATTAGTAACAGAAAGCCAGGGATGCTGGGAACAGAATTTAGTGCTTCATGCATGCCAGGAATGTGCTCCAGTCCTTTGAACCATCTCCCTAACCTCTCTTTCTTAATTTTTCATTTGAAGGTAATGCTTTATCATCACTCCATCATCCTTAAAACCTAGAAAATGCTATCTTAATTTTTCTTCGATCTCTTCAATCTCTTATTTTGTTTGTGAGCTATACCCAGTGGTGCTCAAGGGCTGGTCTTGGCTATGGTAGGAGGATCATTCAGTCATTTGGTGCTGGACATTAAGCCAGGCCTCCTGCATCCAAACAAAGCAGGTACTTCATCGCTTTGAGCTCTTTCACCTATGAGTCAATTCTTATTTTAACCCCCTCTCATTCTAACACTGTCTCTGGATCACCCATAGATTATTGGATGGTTTTGTTGGGGGTTTTGGCTGATTTTAGTTTGCTTGTTTTTGGGTCACACCCAGCAGCACTTAAAGGTTACTCCTGGCTCTGTGTTCAGAAATCACTCTTGTAAGGCTCAGGGGACCTTATGGAATGCCAGGGATCAAAACCTGGTCCATCCCAGGTCACCTGCATGCAAGGCAAATGCCCTACCACTGCACTATCACTCTGGCCCCAGATTAATAGATGATTAAGCTGCATCTCAAACCTAAGCATGTCACCCAATCTTAGATTCAACCACTTAATAAGCATCTCTAACTCTTAATCTCCAGTTATCGTCAACTGAACACCTACCACCTTCGGAATCAGAGTCAATCTTCTCACCTTTTATTCAACTTATTACCAGCACAAGCTGCCCATTCTTCCAAATCACACCTTAGGAATTCTATATCCTTATCTCCGGTCAGTACAATTAACCCCACTTTTGAAATTACTCCTTGTTTCTATTCCTTCCCCTCTAGTGTCAATACCATTTGGACATGGATGGTCATCTGGTTTCCATAGTAACTAAGCAGCCTTGCTTCCAATCATTTTCCCCTCAAGTCCATCCTCCACTCCAGTATAATCTTTGCAAATATAGCTTCATACCACTCCTCCACTTAAACTCACCAATGAGTCTCCATTATCTTTTTAAAAAATCTAATTAATTTTTTCATGATCCTTATGTCTGTTGTAGGAATATGATGCCAGAAGAGCTTCACATAGATAAGGCATGTGCTTTACCACTTGAGTATCCTGATCCCTTACTTAGCTTTTTCGCATATCCTTTAATTTTGCCTAATCTCAATTCCAAAGATCCCTTTCCATCATCATGTACACTTGCCCCATTAAGCTATTTGGAGATCACTGACACTGACACAGTCTCTAAAACCTCTGTCTGTTTGCACAGGAAATTATTCCTTTTGTTTAAAATGCTCTTTCTAAACTAAGAACTATAAGCATCACACACTTTGAAGTATCTTTTCTAATCACCTCAAATCAGGTAATATCACAAATTGTGTTCATATTAGTGTTTTTCCTATGTATACTTCTATTCTAATACAAGACTATTCCATTTGCTGGTTTATTCATCTCCAATCAATTGAGCTCATCAATTAGTCCTGTTAAAAACGGGATGTCTGGGGCCGGCGTGATAGCACGCAGCAGGGCATTTGCCTTGCATGCGGCCAACATGGGATGGACCCAGGTTCGGTTCCCAGTATCTCATATAGACCCCTTAGCCTGCCAGGAGCGGTACTTGAGCGCAGAGCCAGAAGTAACACCTGGGCACTGCCGGGTGTGACCCTCACCCCCCCCAAAAAAAAAAGAACAGGATGTCCAACATACGATAGGTTCTCAATAAATGTTTCCTGAGTATCTTGAAATATAGTCTGAATAAGTATTATAGCTACAAATTTAAACTATAAGCAACTTCCAATGACTGTATCTCTAAGGCAAGGAAGGAAAGATTTTCTTATGCTTCACAGAACTTCATAAAATTTCACCAAAACGTAAGTTCAAAATATCCAAGGTACTAGCATAATTCCCAACTAGCAAAATGTATATGTGGGAAAAAAAAATAGAAGCAAATTCTTCTGAGTCTTTTTTTTTTTTTTGGTTTTTGGGTCACACCCACAGCACTCAGGGGTTCCTCCTGACTCTATGCTAAGAAATCGCTCCTGGCAGGCCCGCGGGAACAATGACCTTCTGCATGAAAAGCAAATGCCTTACCTCCATGCTATCTCTCCGGCCCCACTTCTGAATCATTTTAAACTGAGATAGGGGTTGAAGTAATAGCACAAGGGGTTGTACACAAGGCACGTGGCCAACCCAGGTTTGATCTCTGGCATCCCATATGGTATCTCAAGCCTACCAGGAGTGATTCCTGAGCACAGAGCCAGGAGTAACCCCTGAGTGCAGCCAAAAACCAAAACAAATAAATCAAGTATGATTGTTTGATTTCTCTGAGTAGTGTCAGACAAGTGAAAGCTCTAGTCTCTTTTCCAAGGGCTAAAGTAAAGAAGTACAGTAAAATAATACACATATTGTTAGGAAGGCCTTGGTGTACACCCTTCTACTTACTACCACATGGCCTTGAATAGCAGAGAACATCTCCAAGCCTCCGTTTCTTCAATGGAAAACATGAAGTTGCCTAAACCCCAATAGACTGTTTCAAATATTCAGCTAGGTATGTGACAACATTTCTATAAACCAGGAAATGCTAAATAAATATAAATTACTCTTAGCTTTTATCCCAATCTTCTGCCAAAGATTTTTGAAGTGTACATTTTAATTAATTTCATGGATTAATCTAGCCTCCCAAAACCACTACATCTCTCCAATGACTTCTTAAATGAAATTAGGTCCCAGAATTACTGGAGCATAAGATGTTTTAGATACTTAATAAAATCTAATTTATTCATAATCTACTATAGTCTTAAAAACCAGCTATTTTATAAATCTCAAAGTAAATCTCAAGGTAAGTTGTTGGTACAGTCATTTAAATTTCAGCTCCATTAAAAATTATTTTAATAATTAATAAGAGGACAAAAATCAGCAGGGAATATTTAAATAATGTCTTTTAACTCTTTACACTGGATATTGGCTATTAACATATACGCTTTGGTTCACTATACACTAATTAATGGGAAAGTTAAAAAGTCACCATCACAAAACCAAGATTTTCACCACCATCACCACCAAAATTTCTGGCTTATTTTTCATTTATGCTTGCAAGTTTATCATTCAGAAGATACATTTTGCTGCATTTTTCTAAACTAAAAAAGTGACACATGTTAATTCTGCTCTCAGCAATACATTTGTTATATGGGAACTCTAGAGGTTATGAGCTATCTTAGGGAGAACTGTCTCTCTTTCAGTCTCTTCTGCAATAGTGAACAAAAATAGGACTTCTTAAACTTCAAAGGGCCAAACTCCTTAAAAAAAAATAAAGAAAAAAGAAAAACCAGAATCTACTACAAAAGTCAGCACTTAGGTACCTGATTGTGGTAACAAGGCCAAAATCCAAGACGAAGCCCTTATTGCACATGGTGTTCCAACATCTTGGGCAGCCCCATCTTGCGACCTCTCCAGATTGGCTGCTCCTGCTCTCTCTCTACTGCAGAGAGAACTTCAATTAGAGAAATTCTGATGCTCATAAGTCTAAAATGGAGACTCCCCTCACTGGAGGCAAGGAAGGAAAGAATCACTAAAATGACTCAAGTTAGAGGAGGTTTTTTTAATCTAAGTGGCTTGAAACCACTAGAATACAAGCAGCTGAGAGTCTTATGCAACGTTCTATTTACCTAAAAAAAAATCTCAAGGAAAGAATAGCAGCAATTGTTAGATAACCTGAAAAAATAGGTTATATGATCAAATTCACTAACTTTTAAGTAGATTTATTAACTATAATATAAACTTACAGCTGACCATTCATACTCATAATCCTTATGAGAAATGCAAGCAAGAAAAATAACTAGGACACATTACCAACTCTGCATGCCCTGATAAACTTCGTTTTTTTAAAAAATGTCTGGTTAAACACCACCGATTAGGAAGGAATAATTTCCCTGCTGACTTAAGCCTAGCTGCCCAAGCAAGGCTTCAAAAACGTCTTTTTCTACAACAGTGCATAGGCAGAAGGAGCAGAGGTTACGGTGGTCTTCCGAGTGACACTTCTAAGTCACATGAATGGAATGTGTTTGTGGGACAGACTGCCAACAAGTTACTGAAAGTAGAGAAATGAAAAACAGCAAAAAGCTGGGAAATGAACAGACCAAAGTCTTCATGTGCTTTCATATGTCATAAAAAGGAAATCTTAATAAAGTTACTGAGGCTACCAGATCTAAATTATATCCTCCAAAGAAATATTACCTGCTTTGTCAAAGACTGGATTGCTGTTTAAGCTAGTTTTGATGACTTGCATAAAGACTTGCCTGTTGGATCAAGTCTTTCTTAAACCAAACAAAAAAAAAACAAACAAACAAACCATATCCTTAGGAACTCAGCAACTGAGATCTTACAGTTAGAGGAACAAAACAATTTGAATTACCTTTTAAACCATGAATCATTTCAAAAGTATGCTGGTTATGTGTTATACAACGAAATGAGGTTCACAATGTCAAGTGCAATTTACTTAAGTAAACAATGGTTTTTATCTTACCTGAGTGTGAAAATTTGAAATGGTGGTTGTTTCGATATCTTTCTTGCCCAGAATTTCCATTTTCACTGGAGTGTTGGGGAAATTAAAAGCAAAGTAATCCAAGAAGTCTGGGAGATAAGCAGCCGCCCCATGCACTATTGCTAAAGCATAGTACGCAGCATTTTTCTCATTTTCACTGAATGTCAAAGCAAGAAACTCTTCCGAAAATCTCTCCATCTCCATTGGAGACAAAAATGAGAGTTCATCCATATAAGCATGAAGGACAAGAGCACCACCATTGGACTGGTGTTCCTCATGAATAAAGTTGCTAAATTTAGTACCTGTTTTCAAGAAATTTCTACGAATAGAATGTTCCTGGTGAGTCATAAAAGGTGTTTGTACTCCCTGGGGTACCCGATATTCTTGCATGCCCAAATTTAACCGGCACAGCTGTTCATCTTTCAGATACCTGAAGGACTCCTTATTAACTCCTGAAGTGCTATTTATTTGTCCTTGGGTGAGAATTTCCTTACTGATACGGGTCAGGCCAGCACAGACAGTTTGTACTTCCTTATTGTACATTTTAAGGCGTCTTCCTCGCATATCTTCTCGGTGTTTCTTTTTCTTTTTCTTCTTGATTTTCTTCAAGACAAAATCCTCAGCTCTCTGGGTTTTACCATTTTCATCGGGTGTTTCTGGCCACAATAATTAAAAAGATGTTAATTGTTAGGACTAAGCATCGACATACAAGTTATCTGATCCCAAAAGAAATATTATAACCGATTCTTAAACTTCTATACATTTTACTTTTACAACTTAATATGTTTATAAAATGAATTACACGAAATCTTAAAGTCGTCGTAACATTGAAGGGTACGCACGCTATCAAGTAGATAATAGAAGGTAAGTATAGGTGCTGGTATAGCACAGTGGATAGGGCATTTGCCTCGCAAGTGGCCGGCCAGGGTTCAATCCCCAGCTTGCCAGGAATGATTTCTGAGAGCAGAGCCAGGAGTAACCCTGAACGCTGCCAGGTATAGGCCAAAAACAAAGAAAACAAAAAACAAAACACAGGGGTAAGCATAAATTTTAATGTGACTTCACATTCGTAACTAAAAGGAATATCCAATATTTCATATGCTTATAATATGGAATAAGCTCAGTAATCATTGTGAAATCTAAAGTGAAGCCTATCATCTATATTGCCAGTGTATATATTAAATTACCATTTGTATCAGCAAATCAAACAAGGCAAAATAAGCTGTCAATTTAATTTTGCCTAACAAATTGGCTCAATTTCATTTTAGCATTCTGATACATAGTTGTTTGAAATACAAACTGGGGACAACTTTCATGGAGTCCTGAAAATATTTACAATTCTAGACCCAGAAATTCCATACCTAACATATAAGATATACTTATGACAATGAAATACAGATACCTTTGTATTAAGTAAAATAAAGAGAGACCAGAGAGATAGGTCAAAGGATGCCGCATGCTAGAGCTCTGGCTTACCCCAAGCACTGAGCCCAGAGTAGCCTCCTAAAACTTCTAGGTATGGATCAAACACTCAAACAAATTATCTAAGGTAATCCCCCAATTTGTCTAATAATAAGATCCTGATCAAAACGATAAGACTGATAAAATACCCAACTATTGTTATTACAGTTAAAATGAACAAATGACATGGATTATATATACAGTCTCACTCCAAAATCTTCCCTAACCACTCTTCCCCACCAAATTTGGAAAGCTAATTCTGCTATGGGCTGCATTTGCTCCGCATTTCCCTTACCACAGCACTTACCACAGTTACTACATATTTCCTCTGGACGGTAGCTAATCAAAGGACGGAGATTTATACTTACCTTTATTTCCATGAGTATCTAATAACGTATAATCTGAGCCTGTTTTTGCAATTTTAAACATTCATTCACACAAACATTTATTAAATGCTTACTCTGTGCCAAGGACACTTCTGGGAACTAAGGATATGATGCTAAGAAAGACACTTGATAGCTACTCTCTTGAATCTTACAGTCTAGAAATGGACAAGAAAAAGTATTAGTAGGCTACAATGTTGAAGAGCTCTCAGTGAAAGATGGCTTTTGGGCTGAGCTGTAAGGCATGTCTCCATTTAAGAGACGACATTCCAGGGACCCTAAAGAAAATTTCTAAATAATCTATTATATGCTTTGTATATACACCATAGAGAAAAATTTCTGGAGAATCAAATATCGAGGTGCTCACAGCAGTTACCTAGGTAACAAGATTGTAACTGTTTAACTCTTTATTCCTCTGATCTACAATTTTCAAAGTTTCAAAATAAATACATTTTGGGGGGTTGGGGGTTGGTTTTTGGACCTCACCTGGTGATGCTCAGGAGTTACTCCTGGCTCTGCACTCAGAAATCAATATTTCCTGGCAGGCTTGGGGGACCATATGGGACACAGGAGATCAAACCAGGTCCATCCTGGGTCAGCCGCGTGCAAGGCAAACACTCTATCGCTGTGCTATTACTCTGGCTCCAACACATACTATTTTTATCATTAAATTGTGAAATCTAAATTGAAGCCTATCATACTATCAGTGTATATATTAAGATTACCATATGGTTTTTTATTTGTTTTGGGTTTCTTTTGGGGGGAGGACTTTGGAGCCACTCTCAGCAACACTCAGGGGGTTACTCCTGCACTCAGGAATCGCTCCTGGCAGGCTTCGGGGACCATATGGTATGCAGGGGACTGAACCTGGATCCGTCCAGGGTCGGCAGCGTACAAGGCAAACGCCCTATCATTGTGCTGTCACTCCAGCTCCAAGATTACCATATGTAATACTAAATACATAGAGTTAGTATTGGGATTAAGGTGCTTGTCTTGTATGTGGTGAAATCCTGATTTCATACGTAGTACCATATTTGGTTACCCAAGAACCTCCAGGAATAATCCCTTAAGTGCAGAGCCAGGAAGAAGCTCTGAGCACTGTCAGGCATGGCCCAAACTAAAAATAAAACAAAAATTTTAATGGACAAAATATGTAAATTTATCATTGCCGGGGCCGGGCGGTGGCGCTAAAGGTAAGGTGCCTGCCTTGCCTGCGCTAGCCTTGGACGGACCGCGGTTCGATCCCCCGGTGTCCCATATGGTCCCCCAAGCCAGGAACAACTTCTGAGCACATAGCCAGGAGTAACCCCTGAGCGTTACCGGGTGTGGCCCAAAAACCACAAAAAAAAAAAAATTTATCATTGCCATATTCTGTACAAAATTACATACTCTAAAGAAGATATTTTATTAATAAACCTATGTTTAGAGTCAGGGGCACTGGGAATAGAACAAGGGGATCAGACATATATATATCAAACAAACATATATATCGGATATATATAATGTTCTATCACTCGGTTACATCTCCAACTCCTAAAAAAATTTTTTTCAAGTCAAGGACTTTAAAGAATATACATATACACTTGATATATATTTACTTCTTTCTGATTAATATCTGCTTTTAAGCACAAAATTTTCAAACAACACTTAAAATAAAACTAAATCTGGGCCCGGAGAGATAGCACAGTGGCGTTTGCCTTGCAAGCAGCCGATCCAGGACCAAAGGTGGTTGATTCGAATCCCGGTGTCCCATATGGTCCCCTGTGCCTGCCAGGAGCTATTTCTGAGCAGACAGCCACGAGTAACCCCTGAGCACCGCCGGGTGTGGCCCAAAAACCAAAAAAAAAAACTAAAATCTGATATCAATATAACATCCATTTAAAGTGGCAAGATAAAAAGCAATCTTATATTCTATATACAACTAAACCTTTGGAAATTTGTAGCAATTAGTAAGTCATTGATCTCTTACCAATAAAACTAATCAAAATAGTAAACATATTAGAATTAATGTAAATAATTCTTCCAAGCAACTACATGTATAAATACGATTAAATAGAAGAATGCTTTTTTTAATTATCTAATCGCCCTCTACTAAATTTTACGATTGTTTTTGCAATTTCACAGAAAAAAAAGAAATTATTTTTCAGATCCCATTATTTTAAGCTTCAGAAGACGCAGATTTGGCAGGCAGAATATGAATTGTGACCTAGATATGCCACTGAAATTAACACCATGGTGTTGCCTTGATTGTGGCTTATTTTTCTCTCTTACTATCAACTTACTAACTGTATTCCTAACAGAACCAAGGTTCTGGAGGTTTTATTACAAAACTGACTTGTATGAGGACCATCCAGGTCATTCTAATTCAACATGGTCCATATCAAAAAATAAACACTGTAGAGGAAAATAAGGGTTTTAAACTGATTGCAATCACATATATAAACAAAAAATTAAATGAAATATAAATTTCAAATACTAATCTTTGTTTTTCAAATTCTGGCTTTTTTTTTTTTTTTTTTTTTTTTTTTGGTTTTTGGGTCACACCCGGTGACGCTCAGGGGTTACTCCTGGCTATGCGCTCAGAGGTCACTCCTGGCTTGGGGGACCATATGGGACGCCGGGGGATCGAACCGCGGTCCGTCCTAGGCTAGCGCAGGCAAGGCAGGCACCTTACCTCCAGCGCCACTGCCCGGCCCAAATTCTGGCTTTTTACCTAAGACTGACATACCGTAAATTCATCTTTAACATTTATATATGCTTATATGTAATAGATATACCACTATGTTAGATCCTGAATTTCCATGAATAACCAAAAATTTTTTTCTCAGTTATTGTGGGTGCAACTGAGAATGTCCTACAGATATAACCTTGGTAAAGGTTATTCTAGTAAAGTTGGCCATGCTTGTTTTATGAGATGAATGCCCAAGATACCTGTTTTAAGTTATTGAAGTCACTCTTTGTGACATGATATAGCAGATTAATATAGTAAACTTACACAATGCTGTATGTCCATTATAGCACAAAAATGGTAAAGGGAGTTGGAGCAGTAGTTCAGAGCACATGTTTGTCCTGCACATGGCTGACGTGGGTTCAATCCCCAACACCCGAGATTGTCTCCCAAGCCCAAAGAAGTTGATCATTGAGTACAAAGCAGGAATAAGCTCACCAAGTATGGTCCAAGACCCCTCAAAAAACTACAAAGGGGGTGGGAGCAATAGCATAGCAGTAGGGCATTTACCTTACATGCCGCTGACCCAGGACGGACCCGGGTGTCCCATATGGTCCCCCAAGCCAGGAACATGTCTGAGTGCATAGCCAAGAGTAACTCCTGAGCATCACCAGGTATGGCCCAAAAACAAACAAACAAATAAAAAAGTGTAAAGGCTAATTGTTCACCGTATTTCCATTTCTGGAAGTGTTTTAACTTTCCAACAAATTGCATGCAGGAAGTAAAATTTAGTACAAGACCTAAAATTTATTGACATGAGTTTCTTGCCCCTACAGCTCTGACTCTGCATCCCAGACACTAACACTGAACCAACCATGCCCCCTGAGCACTGTCTGGGAGTCTTCCAGCACATATATACACACACACATTCATAAAAGGGCATTAATAACTACAATGAGATAAATGTATGAGATTTCCAAGTAAACCCTCATACTGCTATTAACACCAAAATTATCAAAGGTTCTAATTTAAAATCACACTTGATGGGGCAGAAGACGATAGGCAGTAGGCAGGAGACGGCAAGTAAGGCTCCTGCTTTGCAGATCAACCAAGGTCAATCCCAGCACCACTTGAGAGAGGACTCACGCACAGAGGGAGAGAAAGTTAATTAGATCTGAATTCCAGTCCATCTTCTTAGCAGTGTAACCTTGTCCAAATTAATTTCTTTCTACCTTTTCACTGGGAGCATTACAGTCATTCCTCATAAAGTAATATGCAGAATAATAATGTACTCCAAACAATTCTAGAACAAAATATTCAGTGCAAGTTAACTATTACAACTACTTCCCAAAATTAGCACTGGAGACAATAGAACATACTACGTATGCAGATCGCTCCGCATCTAATGGTGTGCTGAAACTAGAGGAGGCTCCACATCAGCCTAACTTCGATGAAAGAAATGCATAGAATCCAGAATCTTTAAATATAGAAACCTGATACCAACAAAAGCTAAGGTGTGAAAAAGTTTCACCAGGACCACTCGGGTTGGACAGACTGATATGCCTGGAGCCCAGCCGAGAAACTTCTGGGGTAAGGCCTTTTTTTTTTTTTTTTTTTGTGGTTTTTTTGGGTCACACCCGGCAGTGCTCAGGGGTTACTCCTGGCTCCATGCTCAGAAATTGCTCCTGGCAGGCACGGGGGACCATATGGGACGCTGGGATTTGAACGATGACCTCTTGCATGAAAGGCAAACGCTTTACCTCCATGCTATCTCTCCAGCCCCTGGGGTGAGGCCTTGTAATCAGGCCAAGTATTGTTTTTCCCGGTTTCCCTATAGTTTGCTGGGCCTATGCAAACAACGGCGATTGCCACGGTCACACCTTTACTACTGTATTTTTTTTTAACATTTACCCTTTAAGAAAAAAAAAAAACAGTTTACTGAACTTAAAAACAAATAACTGTAGTAGAATGCCTGTCTTGAATACAGGCAGGGGAAGGGAAGGGGGAGTGGGGAATGTTACACTGGTGAAGGGGGATATTCTATTTGTGACTGTAACCCAACTATAATCATATTTGTAATCATGGTGCTCTAAATAAAACAAATTAAATTAAAACAAGAAAGAATAGTACCTTTCAGATAGCCTGATTAATTTTTCAGCTCTACCTCTTTAAAGTCTCTGTGCAAGCTTGTTCATCACTAAATATTCATCATCTTTTTTTTTTTTTGGTTTTTGGGCCACACCCGGCAGTGCTCAGGGGTACTCCTGGCTGTCTGCTCAGAAATAGCTCCTGGCAGGCACGGGGGACCATATGGGACACCGGGATTCGAACCAACCACCTTTGGTCCTGGATCAGCTGCTTGCAAGGCAAACACCGCTGTGCTATCTCTCCGGGCCCAAATATTCATCATCTTAATTTTCCCCCCCTTGGGTCACACCCAGCAGCAGCGCTCAGGGATGACTCCTGGCTCTGCGATCAGAAATCAGTCCTGGCAGGCTCAGGGACCTTATGGGATGCTGGGGATGCAACCCTGGTTGGTCCGTCCAGGTTTGGCAGCAAACGCCCTACTGCCGTGCTAGGGCGCCAGCCCTTCAACAAATGTTTTGACTGTTCACTCAATGAATCAGTTTTTGTTTCTGCCTTTCTAGGTAAATCAGGAAAATATCAGTCCCTGACCATTGTTGCTCTGCTACAAGGAGATTATCTGTTGCTTTCAGTATAATCATATAATTCCCCATACCTATCACCAAAACACAATCAACTATTTTTGGATTTGTTTTCTGCCAATAGTCTTTGGGCAGCACAAAAATTTTTCACTAGTATCTGGGTTCAGGATACTTACTCTGTAATAACTGGCTGTTCAAAGATGAAAAAAAAATGAGAGAAAAAAGGTTACCTCACAACAGTGCTTCTCAAGTAGTGGGGCACAGCCCCCAGGGGGCCGCGTTTGACCTCGGCAAACACTGTCAAAACAAGCTAAGCCCTATGTTTATGTCTCTGTATGTCTCTGGAGCTGAGAGTTGCTGTGTCCTGCTACAAACCCTGCTTCGAAAAGCTCTGCATTGCAAAACGTGCTCATTGGAGCCATTAATCCACACATCACCTCTGATGAAAAAATCAGCTCAAATTATTTTATAGATTTTTGTTTTGCAGGTTAAAGTTTTTTTAAATAAAGATACTATTTACAGTCGCGCAGAGGGCACGAATGTTTTCTTCTTCCTAGGGGGGCATGACAGAAAATAATTGAGAAGCACTGCCTCACAAGGACATCCTTAGGAGCCTGTCTCTCTGATGACACTACAGAGAGCTACTCAGATCAATTTTCTTTTTCACTTTCAAAAAAATACTAAAAATACTGTTAAAATCATACTTACAAAACAAGAATAATTATTTTTAAAAGCATTACTCTTATCTTTGGGAGAGGGAGTATGTACCATAATTTTTTGAGGAAAAGAAAAAGAGGGGAAAAACGTTAAGATTCAAAAAACAATTAAGATTCCAAGAGATATTAGCAACTGTCAGTTTAGACTTAAACTGATGCTTCTATAAGAAACCATTTTAATATCTTTAATAACAATCCAATTGTGTTTTACAAAAAGTAAAAGTCAAGTGGATCACTAACCCAAAAATACTGGGCTCTAGATTCAGCTTATCTCTTACTAATTTTGTTTGTGATTACTATGTATGAATTTGAACTGCACATTACTGGGCTGATTACTGCAAGTCAGCAAACTTCTTCAATAAAAAGATATATAATGACCTTTGCAGGACATGAGGTCTGTCTCAACTACTCGGTTAAGGAGAATGGAACTAGATCATAAATTTTTTTAGCATAAATAACCTACTTTATTATTTTTTTTAATTTTATTTAAAGACTATACTTTCAGGGATCATTTCTATAGTATGTGACTAGAGAAGTTTCTCTGATCGTGTAGAGCACCCGAAGCCATGAGGAGGAGTCAGAGCATCCTCGCCTGAGCGTGAAGCCGGCTCTAGGTGTCGCTTCTGCGACTGCCTTTTGCCATTGATGATCGTTCTTCCCTTCCTTTGGAAGGGGGAGAGGGAGAGGATGCAGTCTGAGTGGAAAAAAAAAAAATTATTTAAAATATTCTGATGTGCGGCTGGTGAGGTGGCACTAGAGGTAAGGTGTCTGCCTTGCGAGTGCTAGCCAAGGAAGGACCGCAGTTCAATCCCCCAGCGTCCCATATGGTCCCCCCAAGCCAGGGGCAATTTCTGAGTGCTTAGCCAGGAGTAACTCCTGAGCATCAAATGGGTGTGGCCCCCCCAAAAAAAAAACCAAAAAAAATATTTATATATTCTGATGTATGAAGTAATTCATAGCTGAGTTTTAGAGATATTTGAAATACCAATCCCACCACCAGATCATTGGAATAAGCAGTGGTATTCCAATAAAAGTTTGTTTCTAGGTATTAAAGGAGTTTCATATGATTTTTCACATGCCAAGTTCATTTTTTGTTTTGTTTAGTTTTCCAGTAAAAATTTAAAAACCATTCTTATGTCAAGGATGGTACAAAAATAGACCATGAGGGGAGCCAGAGATATTACAATTGGCAGGGGTACATGAGGCCAGCTCCAGTTCAAACCTTGGCATCCCTTATGGTCCTCCAAGCAGTGACTACCAGGAGTGATCCCTAAGCACAGAGCCTGGAGTAAACCCTGAACACAACTGGGCATTACCCAAGATCCAAAGAAATAAAACTGAGATTTTTACAATGATGCAAAAACAATTCACAATCTTAAAGGAAGAATAGTCTTCTTTTCCCCCAAATGGTGTTGGAGAAATTAGATACCTAAGGGCCCAAAAAGGAACCTCAAACATTACATCTTTCACAAAATTCACTCAAATGGATCATATTTAAGTATGAAAGTTAAAGACAAAAACCTATTAAGGAAAAAAAAGGGGAAAAAATCAGTCTTGAGACCTTAGATATGCCACCAAAACTCACGAACCATTAAAAAAATTGCACTTAAAATTTTAAATCCATTTAAGACAATAATGAAGTGGGAGGAAATATTTCTAAACCACACATCTAATGAAGGATACAAATCTATAATATATAAAAAGTATCAAAACTAGAATAAAAAATAACTTAAGTAGAAAATGGACAAGATACTTTTAAAAAGTATCAAAACTCTAGAATAAGAAAATAACTTAAGTAGAAAATGAACATGATACTTTGTAAATAAAGACAGCAAATAATATGTTAAATATTAGCCATGGGGAAATGTAAATCGTATCTATGCTGAAGTATTGCTGACAATCTACTTAAAACAGCTAAAACTGGGGCCGGGTAGGTGGCGCTGGAGGTAAGGTGTCTGCCTTGCAAGCGCTAGCCAAGGAAGGACCGCGGTTCGATCCCCCGGCGTCCCATATGGTCCCCCCAAGCCAGGGGCGATTTCTGAGCACATAGCCAGGAGTCACCCCTGAGCGTCAAACGGGTGTGGCCCAAAAACCAAAAAAAAAAAAAAAACAGCTAAAATTAAAATAGTAACAATACAGACCGGCCAAGATGGGCAGAAAATGAGTCACACACTACTGATGGAAACAAGTCACACACTACTGATGGAAACACAACACCGTACAAATATTCTACAAAATAGCATGGCAACCAAGATCTTTTAAGAAAAATATCAAAATAAGTATCAAATGACCTAACAATTACATTCCCAAAAAACCTGAAAATGGGGGACAAAGCAGTATTACACTGGTTAGTGTGCCTTGTGTTTGTTTTCTTTTTTTTTGGGGGGGGGGTCACACCCGGTGATGCTTGGGGGTTACTCCTAGCTATGAGCTCAGAAATCGCTCCTGGCTACCTCTCTGGCCCCTGGTTAGTGTGCTTGCCTTGAACACAGCCAACCTAAATTCAATCCCCTGGCCCCCACATGATCACCAGAGCATGGGCAGGATTGATCCTTTAAGTGTAGGGCCAGGTAAGCGCTGATCACTGCAGGGTGTTGCAAAACAAACAAAAAATTAAAAAACACCTGAAAATGTACATCTACACAAAAATCTAAATGTGAATGTTTATAGCTTTATTCTTATAAACTGGAATCAACCAAAAGATCCTTCAGTGGGCAAATGTTAGCTAAACTGTAGGATCGCCATACCATAGGAATACACTATTTGGCGATGAAAAGCAGTGACTTACTGATCCATACAAATTAACTGGTTTTCAAGGACATTAGGCTGAGCAGAAAAATTCAATTTTAGAAGATCTCAGACTTATTATTTATATAGGTGTTAGGGAAGGTAGGGAGACAAGACTATAAGGAATAGCATAAGGGGACCTTTGTGGTGAGAGAATGCTGAAGTGTTTTGACTGCAGTGGCAGTTAAAATAATCTGTAAGTGATAAAAAGGCACCGAACTACATACACATATTGTGCCAATGCCAACTTCCTGGTGTTGATATTATACAATAGTTATGTAAGCTGTACCCAGTAGGAGAAGCCAGTGAAAGGTTAAAAACCCCTGCATTATTGTCATTTCCTATGAATATATAATTATTTCAAACTAAAGATTCTGAAAACCTTCAGAAAAGGAAAGAAAAATAAACCAAGGTTTAATCACTTTCCTGAATGATCTTAGAGCTGTTTCATAATTTAAGCAAAGGTAGTTTTCTTAACCAACATAATTAAACAAAAGGTAGTTTAGTTAAGCAACTATCAGATATTGTTCTGCTTTCTACATGTGACCCATTTAATCCCCATGGCAAACTTATAAAAAAATAAATAAATGTAATTCCATTTCATAGGCAGAAAAGCTACAGGAGATGCAAATATTTTGCTGATGGTAGAGTCACAATTGATTCCACCAGCCTACTTCCTGCACACCACTGTGGCAAATATGAAGATGCTCAAAAGGAGAGTAAGGATCCATCAAAGTATGTACAAAAAAGGGAAAATAAACAAGATTACACCAGTTTGCATTTTGTATGGTTTTTAGAAGTTAAAATGTCACTGTCAAAAGCCTATAATAGATAGCATTTCCTGAATATATTTGGCCAGGAATCCTTTCCCTCTGGAATATAACATCCAAGAGTGTCTCATTCAAGAATGGTATGTTGGGGCCAGCGAGGTGGCACTAGAGGTAAGGTGTCTGCCTTGCAAGCGCTAGCCAAGGAAGGACCGCGGTTCGATCCCCCGGCGTCCCATAGGGTCCCCCCAAGCCAGGGGCAATTTCTGAGTGCTTAGCCAGGAGTAACCCCTGAGCATCAAACGGGTGTGGCCCGAAAAACCGAAAAAAAAAAATTAAAAAAAAAAAAGAATGCTGTGTTCAATTCAGAGATTAATTCACTTCTCTTCAGCACACATTGGCAAATCTTTAACATTTGTGGCTATGCTGTCCAATGTGGCCGCCACTGGCCAAAAGAACGATTTCACTACAAATTATAACAAATAAACTTCTTAATGGCAATCTCCAGAAGCACCTTGTGATTTACTGCACATATAGTTGCCACTAATCTTCTGTCTGCAAAAGGTAGTAGGGGCCTGAATGATAGGACAGCAGGTAGGGCTAGGGCATTTTTCTTGCATGCAGCCAATTTGTTTTCAATCCCCAGCATCCCATATAGTCTTCAGACTCTGCCAGGAATTATTCCTGAGTGCAGAGCCAGGAGGAACCCCCAGAGCACCACCCAGTGTGGCCCAAAAACCAAAAAGAAATAATAAAGGCAAAGTTTGGTTAGAAATTCGTTTTTGTTTTTGTTTTTGATTTTCAATTTTTGGGCCATACCCAGAGGCTTTCAGGGGTGATACCTGGCTCTGCACTCAGAAATCACACCTGGCAGATTTGGAAGACCAAGTGGAATACTAGGGATCCCTACGTGTTGTGCTATGGCTCAGGCCCCAGGCCAGAAATTCTTAAAGAAGACCGAAAATACAGAAGTAGTGTGCTTGCCTTGCACGTGGCTAAACTATGTTCCATCCCTGGCATCTCATATGGTCCCCTGAGCCTGTGAGGAGTAAATCCTGAGCGCAGAGCCAGGAGTAACTTCGGAGCATCACTGGATGGCACTCTTCCCCCAAATAAGAGAGAAATCCTCAATGAAGGAGCCAGAGAATAATATTCTAAGGGTAGAGTGCTTGCCTTGCACATGGCTGGCCCAGGTTCCATCCCTGGCATCCCATTATGATCATCTGAGCCCACCAAGAGTGATCCCTGAGTGCAGAGCCAAGAATTAACCCTGAGCACAGACACACCCAGATGTGGCTTCCAAAAGAGAAAAGTCTTGCTGCAATCATTCTAACACCAACACCTAAGGAAAGTAAGCAAAGAAGTAGAAAGCATACCAAAAAAATAAAGCAACAACAGGAATCAGGAGAGGTGTGGGGATAAAGGTTGAAGTGGAATTTCATAAATCTGGTCTCTGAACTCCCTGTGATGCCAAAAAATTCTTTCCATTTAACTTATTTTTAATGTTTAGTTAGTACTAATAAATTGTGACTTACACGAGCCTGTTCACTTCTTTGGGCCTCAGTTTCCACTTCTACAACACAAATTTAACTGATCTCTAAAATTTCCTCTAGCTCCAGCTGGAGAGACATCTAGCTCAATGGGGGCTTCGCATATTTTGCAAGCAATTTATTTGTCAAGTTCGATTTCCAGCACTACCTCAGGTCCTACTGAGCAAAGCTAGCAGCCATACTCCAACCCCCCAGTAGCCAAACAGGTATGGACCCTCGCCACTTGGGGAACATGCCCTAGCTCAAAAAAAGGGGGGGAAAGAAAACCCCACCACATAAAGCAAAAGGTAAAAATAAGAGACCAAGGCCTTTGCATACTGTTGATGCAAACTAGTATTCCTGTCAGACTGGCAAAAGTGCTAACGCTGAGAATAAGATCTGGATACGACCAACAAGATTCGATGCAATAAGCACTCTTTGGACAATGATTTGCAACAAAAGTGCACTAAAAGGAAAGGAAAGGGAAAAATTAGCTCTAAATGAAAAACAAATACGTGCAAGGAATCCAAGCATCACAAACGTCCCATAAAAGAGACTGGCTAATTCACATAATGGCATGACTATTCTCCTACTGGGAAACAGAAGTATCTTCGAATCTTCTTGAGACCACACAAAAAAATACAATGTAAAATGGTATACAAAGTACAAACATATGTCAATCCGGTCTACTTACTCTGGGCGAACATAAACAAACGCTATATATTATTTGGGAACAGCGAGTTACCAATCCTGTCTTAAACTAGGTAATGTTATGTTTTGTGGGTTCACCAGTCTTGATTTTAGTGAGGGGTCCAGGGAATTAAATTCGACTTCCCATTCTAAGCTGCGCATATCAGAATCCAATGCAAATAAAATTTTCCTCTCCTACCTACCTGTACACTTAGCCAATCTTTTTTTTTTTCAGGGGCCAACTTGATTCAAGAATCACCTACCGTCAGAGAGAGAGAAGAAAGCCTCCCCCACTTAATATACAAACCTCCCCAAACTCTTCTCTGATCATTAAGATTTAATTATATATTTTAAAAATTATTTTCCCTCCAAAATCTAGAATTAAAAAAAAAAAGACTAGCAAGAAGGCAAAGCTAGCCATCCATGCACGAACCTCCATTAAAAAAAAATTCTAAAAAAAAATTAATTCAAACTCTTTGCAAAAAGCAATGCACAGGGCAAGGCCCGGGACCATTCTGGGAGCAGAGGAGGAGGATGCACCATAGGATGCTTCGCACCCAAGGGAGCCTGGGAGCAGGAAAGTTCCCTGCGAAAGGCTGTTGCATGCATGCATCTCTCTCTCTCTGAATAGGATCTCACGCCAGAGATATATATCTATATATGTGTCAGCAGCGTGGAAAGCCAGCTCGATTTGCAAACGAAGGAGAGGGTTTGCAAAGGGGTTGCAGGCGGGTCAGGATTGCCTCCACCCATCTCTCATGGGGGAGAGGAAAAGAAAAAAACTGACAGCTAGGTTGTCCCGCAGACCCAACTACCAAGTAGGCCAGCCTTTGCTCCTCGGGGTGGCAATCAATGGTTTTGCAAAGCCGGGGTGCACCCGGGGTGGGCCTCCAGGGGGGGATCAGATGGTGATATTGATAATGATGATGATCAAGTTGGCATCTGGTGGGGCTCACACTGGGGAAGAGCCTTTGCATGCGGAGCCAGGAAGCCTACTAGAGGCCTCCCCCGTTCCTGGAGCTCTCACCTCGCTTGGGGGCCTTGAGCAGGGGGCCCCCCGAGGGGCGCTGCTCCCCGTTCTCTTGCTTGCTCTCCTTGGCCTGAGAAGAGCTGAGGAGAGTTGCAGGAGGAGGAGGAGGAGGAGGAGGAAGAGCAGGAGGAAGAGGCTGAGCCTGGGAGGCGCGACTGCTGTGGAAGTAGTGGTGGTGGTGGTGGTGGTGGCGGTGCTTGTGGCGCTCCTTGACGTGATGGGCTTGGGCTTGGGCTGGAGCCGAGGCCTTGGCCTTGGGTCCGAGGGCAGGGCGCACCGTGAGGGGTGAGAAGGTGAAGAGGGCTGCGGCGGCAGGCGAGGAGGCCACAATGGAGGTGGAAGCCGAGGTGGAAGTGGAGGCGCCGGGGGGAGGCGAGAGGTGCAGATTCTCCACCGCGGGGCGAGCCTGGATGCTGGGGGGCGCCGTCTGGGGGCGACTGCGACGCCTCTGCCTCCTGTGCAGAGGAGGCGGCGGCGGCGGCGGAGGAGGAGGAGGAGGAGGAGGAGGCGGCGGCGGTGCAAGTGGAGCTTCCAGACTGGGCCGCCCTCGCTTCTCCTGGGAGACTCCTCCAGCGGCGCTGCTACTCGCTCGGCGCGCTCGCTTCACCCCTCGAGGCTGAGTGCACGGCTTCTCCTTCCCGTCTTTGTCCGCTTCTTCCTGCGTTGCAGCCGCCGCATTGGCAGCCGCCGTGGCAGCCGTAGCCCGGACGAGGCGCGTCGCTCCGACCTGCGCAGCCATTTCGCCCACAAACACACATTTAAATGGCCCGACCGCCCCCCCGTCGGCGCACCGCGCAGGCGCCGTGCGAACAAAGCCCTCTGGGAGTTGTAGTCCCAGCGCCGCCCACTTGGGTTTCCGCAGAGGCTTCACAGTGGCTCCGTTGCGTCCGTTCAGAAACATCCCGGAAGCGGTTGTGGCCACCGCGCTTTATATAACTCGCCGCGCGGGGCCTCCTGGGAGTGGTAGTTTAGCGCGCCGCGTAGAGCCTCCCGGGAGTTGTAGTTTTACCCGCGCGCCGCCTGCACGGGCGGACTGCGCATGCGTGCCGTCTTGCCTCGGCTCTAAAGTGGGCCGCGCGTGCGCGGAAACGCTCCCTAAAGAGACGCAACGGCCAAGCCGCGCGCCGCGCAGAGCCTACTGGGAGTTTTAATTTCACCCGCGCGCCGACTTCTCGAGCGGACTGCGCATGCGCGCCGAGAGTATCAGATTTGGGAGCGGACCGCGCATGCACGGAGACTAACGCTCTCCAAAGCGGCGCAACGGCTGCGGAGGTGAGTGCTGATGCGCCCACCGGTTGCCTTAACGGAACGGCTGAGGTGAGGCGACTTCCGGAACTTCCGGGTAGCTCTTACTTAGTTCCGGCGTTTTGTAATGAGGCCAAGTGGCACGCCGCGCAAGGCCTCCTGGGAGTTGTAGTCTCTCGCCCCGTCCAAAGCCTGCTGGGAGTTGTAGTTTTACCTGTACGTAGTCTTCTCGAGCCTGCTGAGCATGCGCAAGGAGAAACGACCCCCCCCCCCCCCAAGCGACGCAACGGCCGCGGAGGGACAGTGCTGATGCGCCCGCCAGTTGCCTCAACGGAAAGGCTGAGATGAGGCGACTTCCGGGTAGGTCTTAACTAGGAGCGCAGTTCCCGGCGTTTTGGAGAGTCCAAGTGGCGCGCAGAGCCTCCTGGGAGTTGTGGTTTTTCTCGCGTCTCCGCCTCAAACTCCGTGCGTGTTGGAGCGGACTGAGCATGCGCGAGGAGGGCTCACACCCTCCTCCCGAGGCGACGTCCTGGACTTCCGGAAAGGCCTTATTAGGTGCGCAGTTTTCGGTGCGGCGACGCTTCGTTTGGCCTTACGTAACGTGAGTGAGTCCAAGCGGCACGCAGAGCCTCCTGGGAGTTGTAGTTAACTTCGCGTCTCCGCCGCAAGCTCGGGGCGGGTCGGCGCGCACTGAGCATGCGTAGAGGCGGGGTTCACGCTCCCGCGCCAACCGCCTCGACTCGATGACTGAACCGGCAACGTCCTGAGCTGGGATTCCTGCCCCGCTGTGATGCTTGGATGGAATCCGTCGTCATCCGCGTCGTCTTGGGGCGCAGTCTCCATAGTGACATGGAAATTCGCCTCTCTTACCCTTCTTGCCGCCTTTGTGAGGTCAAAGAATCTCCATAGGCTTCTGGCAGCCCGAAGATGGGACAAGGAAATAAAGAATTTCGAATGGAAAACCCTACTAGGCCTGCCATTGCCATTTGGATTTCTGACATTCAGAGATTTATTTATTTATTTTATTTTTTCACTTCATTTTTTTCCTTGGGACATGCTTCTGTTTCCAAAAACCTACGAGGCCTGCCATTGCCATTTGGAATTCAAGTGCAAAAGAAAGAAGTTGACATTCAAAAATTTTTTATTTTTTTCCTTTTTCACTGTATTTTTTTTCTTAGGACATCCATCTAGTTCCAAAAACCTACAAGGCCTGCCATTTGCCATTTGGATTTCAAGTGCAAAAGAAAGAAACTGACATTCAGAGATTTTTATTATTTTTCATTTTTCACTGAATTATTTTCCTCAGGGCATGCTTCTAGTTCCAGGCCTCAATGCCTCCAAGAATGCCATCAGTTTTTTCTTATTATTCTTTGATTTTTTTTTGTTTGTTTATTTGTTTGGGATCACATTTGACAGTGTGACCACTGGTTCAGCACTCAGAAGTTAACTCCTGGCAGGCTCAGGGGACCATATGGGATGCCAGGATTTGAACCACTGTCCTTCTGCATGCAAGGCAAATGCCTTACCTCCGTGCTATCTCTCTGGCCCATGTTTGTTTTTTGGGGGTCACACCAGGCGGCCTTCTGGGGTGACTCCTGGCTTTGCGCTCAGAAGTTAACTCCTGGCAGGCTCGGGACCATATGGGATGCCGGGATTCGAACCAGGGTCTGGCCTGGATTGGCCCCGTGCAAGGCAAACACACCTTAACCACTGTGCTATCTATCGCTCTGGCCCCTTGCATCAGTTCTGTCTGGCATGGTTCTTGCATTCTTGCAAAGTATCACTGTGACTCCTAAACAGTTCTTGTTCTCATCCTGGCATCCTGACAGTTCACCTAAGAACTGGGACTCTTGGGGCCTTGATAGAAAAGCAAATGCTTGGGAATAACAGATTGCGATGATGAAGGACTCCTAGAAAGGACTTGGAGGTGATCCCACCGTGCCTAGAAAAAGCATTCAGCATGAGGCCCAAGCGGTGGTGCAGCGGTAGGGCCTTTGCCTTGCATGCACTGACCTAGGACAGACCACAGTTCGATCCCCTGACATCCCATATGGTTCCCCCAAGCCAGGAGCGATTTCTGGGTGCAGAGCCAGGAGTAACCCCTGAGCATCACCAGGTGTGACCCTAAAACGAAAAAAGAAAGAAAAGCATTCAGCTACATGAACAGTTGCTGAGATCCAGGAAATATTTATTGGGCAAGTATCATGGACATGGAATACAATAAAGATACTTTGAAATAAAATAACAATCTATATGTATTACAAATCCTTAGGGGAATCATTTGTAGGAATTGTGCACTGGCATTTATTGCGAAAGTTTTGATTTGTAATACTAAATTTTCTTTCCATGGACGTGCGCGTTGGGGGCCACACTCGGCAGTGTCAGGGGTTACTCCTGGCTCTGCACTCAGAAATCACTCTTGGCAGGCTCGGGAACCATATGGGATGCTGGGAATGGAACCCACATCCATCCTGGGTCAGCCAAAGGCAAATGCTCTACCACTGTGCTATCGCTCCGGATTTTCTTAAGATAGACCCTTGTTCAATAGATTTGGGGTTTGCTTGGGAGGAGGCACACCCAGAGGCGTTCAAGGGATGCTTAGGGGTGGCCGTGGTGCTAGAACCCTGGCTTACTGCATGCAAAGCTCATGCTCCAGCCCATTGAGTTTTGTCTGGCCCCTTATTCTAAAATGGGCAATTGAATAACTGGTTAAAATGTCTCAAGAATAGGGCCAGAGAGATAGCACAGCGGTAGGGCATCTGCCTTGCAAGCAGCCAGTGCGGTGGTTCGAATCCCGGCATCCCTTATGGTCCCCCATACCGGCCAGGAGCAATTTCTGAGCACAGAGCCAGGAGTAACCCCTGAGCGCGGCCACTTGTGGCCCAAAAACAATAACAACAACAAAATCCTCAGGGATGAGGGCCGGAGAGATAACACAGCAGTAGGGCATTTGCCCTGCACGCAGCCGACCCAGGACGGGCATTTGTTCGAATCCCAGCATCCCATGTGCTACCCCGAGCCTGCCAGGGGTGATTACTGAGCACAAAGCCAGGAGTAACCCCTGAGTACAGCCAGGTAAGTCCCCACCCCACCCCCAAAAAAATTCTTGGGGCCGGAGAGATAGCATGGAGGTAAGTCATTTATTTGCCTTTCATGCAGAAGGACGGTGTTCGAATCCCGGCATCCCATATGGTCCCCTGTGCCTGCCAGGGGCTATTTCTGAGCATAGAGCCAGGAGTAACCCCTGAGAGGTGCTGGGTGTGACCCAAAAACCAAAAAAGAAAAAAAATTCTCAGGAATGTATGGGCCAGAGTGATAGTACAGTGAGTAGGGCTCTTTGCATACTGCTGACCTAGGTTCCATCCTCTGCACCCATATGATCCCCTGAGCACCCCTGGATGAGACCCTATAATAAAATAAAAGACCAACACTTCTAAGGAATGTAGTTGGAAATCTTGTTATTATCTACAAATTTTAAAAATAATTACATATTCAGAAATTCTAAATTATCAGGCTAGTTTAATTTGTCAGAACTAGGTAATGTATAATCCTCGTAGGCAAAAACATGCAGGGGAAGTATTATCAAAAGCAATAATCTTTTATTGCAACCACAAGGTGAGATTTCTCTTAGAACACTTTTTTGTAAAAAGTGAATTACAAAAAAATCATTTGGGGGCCGGAGAGATAGCATGGAGGTAAGGCGTTTGCCTTTCATGCAGGAGGTCATCGGTTCGAATCCCGGCGCCCCATATGGTCCCCTGTGCCTGCCAGGAGCAATTTCTGAGCCTGGAGCCAGGAATAACCCCTGAGCACTGCCGGGTGTGACCCAAAAACCACAAAAAAATAAAAAATAAAAAACAAAAAAATCATTTGGTATCCAATTCTCACAAATCCTTTAAAGTATGTGCTTTTAAAACAAAAATTGGTTTCAGGGGAGCCAGAGTGGTAGCACATAGGGCATTTGCCTTGCAGCTGACTGACCCAGGATGGACCTGGATTCAGTCCCCAGCATCACATAAGGTCGCCTGAGCCAGGAATAATTTTCTGAGTGCAGAACGAGGAGTGACTCCTGAGCACCTCCAAGTGTGGCCAAAATAAATAAATAAATAAACTTTGCATGCTGCTGACCAGAATTCGATCCCCAACATAAAATACAGTCTCATAAGCCTTACCAGGAGTGATCTTGAGCACTGCTGATTGTGGCCCAACAAAACAAAACAAAAATATTTTTTATTAGGGCCGGAGAGGTGGCGCTAGAGGTAAGGTGTCTGCCTTGTCCCCAAGCCATGAGCGATTTCTGAGCGCATAGCCAGGAGTAACCCCTGAGTGTCAAACAGGTGTGGCCCAAAAACAAAACAAAAAATACATATTTTTTATTTTATTTTTAAAAAAATGAGTCCATTCAAAAACTAATAAGTGAACTCTCCTATATCACCTCTACAAAATGATAGAATTTTATTTTCCGTTACAGCCCAATGAAAATTAGGTGAAAATGTGAAACCTTGGGGCATTTGTTTGCACACTGATTTCCTTTTAAAAACAACACATTAGGGGCTGGAGAGAGAGCATGGAGGTAAGGCGTTTACCTTTCATGCAGGTCATCGGTTTGAATCCCAGTGTCTCATATGGTCCCCCGTGCCTGCCAGGAGCAATTTCTGAGCACGGAGCCAGGAAAAACCCCTGAGCACTGCCGGGTGTGACCCAAAAACCACACAAACAAACAAACAAAAAACATTAGCATATATTTATTGCTGGTGAGTATAGTTTTCACATATTTTAGCTAGCAATATTCTAGAAATTCTTAGATCATTTGCAGTCATATTCCAAATTTATTGTCTTAAATATTCCAACTTGGAGGTGGGTTTCTTGGTCCTTTGGGTTTTGAAAAACGATTTGCAAAACCTGGAAACAAAAGGAAAGTTGAGTGAAAACGACAGACTTTACTAGAAATAAAAATAGTTGAGTTTTTATATGCAAATGAATTATTTTTTCCAAAAATTAGGCAATATTTTTCATCAATTTAGTAATAGAGTATAAAAACATTGAGTAATGAAATCCAACCTTAAATAACAATAGAGCCTAGTAACGTTTTTTAAATTTGTAAATTTGTAAAATTTATTATTGTCTGAAGAACCCACTTATACTTGGCTATACCCATCTATACTAAGATATTGATATATAAAATGTAAATGTAGGGGCCGGAGAGGTAGCATGGAGGTAAGGCGTTTGCCTTTCATGCAGGAGGTCATCGGTTCGAATCCCGGCCCCATATGGTCCCCGTGCCTGCCAGGAACAATTTCTGAGCCTGGAGCTAGGAATAACCCCTGAGCACTGCCGGATGTGACCCAAAAACCACCAAAAAAATGTAAATGTGGGGCCGGAGAGATAGCATGGAGGTAAGGCGTTTGCCTTTCATGCAGAAGGTCATCGGTTCGAATCCCGGCGTCCCATATGGTCCCCCGTGCCTGCCAGGAGCAATTTCTGAGCACAGAGCCAGGAATAACCCCTGAGCACTGCCGGGTGTGACCCAAAAACCACAAAAAAAAAAAAAAAATGTAAATGTAATTAATTTATGCATTGTATAATGATAGCTATAAATCTTCATCACCTCACATAAATATCTTTAAGATATAATCTTAGTTTTTAAGTATTTTGTCTTTGTGCCACACCCAATGCGCCACCACTCTGGCCCCAGTTTTTAATTTTTTAAGTATGTAATGTGGTATTGTTATAATCCAGTTTATAGCTCATCCGGACTATTCATTCCCTTTATTCCTCATCCCAAACAACCACCATTCCATCTAATGCGGGCTCTTTTTCAATTTCACATGCAAGTGAGACTTGTAATATTTGTCTTTCTCTGACTTCTGGTCAGAGAAGTCTCAGGATTAACTTCATTGTTATGGCTAAAACATAATACCACTCACAATGCTTCTCACAAAAGTAACCAAGGGCCAGAGAAGTAGCACCTAATTATTCAATGGGAGAAATTCTTGTCAAACTTGTCTAATGAGGTACTAAAACCCCAAATTATTTAATGAACTCATAACTCAAGAGCCAAAAATAAATCTGGCTAAATAATGGACAAGGGATCTAAACAGACATTTTCCAAAGAGGGTAAATTGATACCTAATGAGTGCATAAAGTGACTATCAGCATTACTGATAAGAAAATGCAACTCAAAACCATAAAACCTTATACCTGTTCGAATGGCTAGCAGGTAATATCAAGAAAACAAGAAATAAACACTAGTGACAACCTGGAGAAATAGGAAGACTTTTGCATTGTTTAGAATATATGTATGGAAAATAGATATAAAAACATTTAAATAGGGGCCATAAATAGCACAACAGTTAAGAAGGATCTTGCCTAGGTCACAGTTGCAGCCCTGTTCTAATCCCAACACTGCATAAAAGTGTCCTCAAGTATCTTGAGGTGTAGCCACTGAGCTGAGAGCTAGGTATGATCCCTGAGCACTGATAAGTGCTCAATAATTGTTTTATAACTAGAGTTACTATATTATCCAGCAGTTTCACTTCTGAGTATCTAAAGAAAATAAAAAATATTAACTTAAGGGCCAGAAAGACCACAGTGGTAGGGTGTTTGCCTTGCATTCGGCTGACCCAGGAGGGGCTGGGTTCGATTCCCAGCATTTCATATGGTCCCCCAGACCTGCCAGGGATGATTTCTGAGAGCCAGGAGAAACCTCGAGCACTGCTGGCTGTGACCGAAAAACCAACCAATCAATAAATAAAGTTTTAAATTTAAAAAATATATATATATAAAACTTAGAGTTTGGACCTTTCTGTTCATTATAGCATTTAAAATGCCCAGATAAGGAAACAAACCTATCCATTGGTGATAGTGGTTGAAGATGTATTTTTTTTTTTTTTTTGGTTTTTGGGCCACACCCGGCGGTGTTGAGGGGTTACTCCTGGCTGTCTACTCAGAAATAGCTCCTGGCAGCACGGGGGACCATATGGGGCACCGGGATTCAAACCAACCACCTTTGGTCCTGGATCGGCTGCTTGCAAGGCAAACGCTGCTGTGCTATCTCTCCGGGCCCGAAGATGTATTTTTTACACACACACACACACACACACACACACACACACACACACACACACACACTATGCCATAAAAACCAAATCTTCCATTTGTTGCCATATGAATTAATCTTGGGGACATTATGCCAAGTAATGAAGAAGAAATACTGTGATCTCATTTGTGCATTCTATAAACCCCAAAGCAAAACTCACAGGTACAGAAAATAGATTCATGATTACCATAGAAGAAGATAGAATGAGATAGAAATGATGGAATGTGGGGCTGGAGAGATAGGCTGGAGGTAAGGCATTTGCCTTGCATGCAGAAGGACAATGGTTCAAATTCCAACATCCCATATGGTCCCCAAGCCTGCCAGATGTAATCCCCGAGCGCTGCCGGGTGTGACCCAAAAACCAAAAAATGAAAAAAAAAAAAATGATTGAAATGATTGAAGGCATTCAAGAGTTACAAATTGCCAGTTCAAGTTCTGGGTATACTGTAACATATTGCATAGTAACCAGAGTTGCATATTTTTCAAAGTTCAGGGCCAAAACTATATAGGGTGTTTCCCTTGTATGCAGCCAACCCAGATTTAATCCCCAGCATCTCATATGTTTTCTCGGGAATAATCCCTGAGTACAGAGCCAGGAGTAAGTTTTGAGCACAGCTGGGTATAATACATAACAAAACAAAATAAAACCAAAAAAAATCCCATTACAAAAAAATCAATTTGTTACTATACAGATGATTTACATTTTATAACTAAACAGACATGTTAACTAGACCTAAGTAATTATCAATATACACAAATTGCAAGTTGTGCTGTGAACCTAAAACTAATATATGTTAATTATTCCTCAATTAAAAAAAGTAAAGGGAGTCCCAGCAGCTCAAAGTGCCTGCTTTGCAATGCAAGGCCACAAATTTGATCCTGGTCACCATCCACATACACTAAGCACAATCTCAGGAACACAACAAAGTATGCAACATGATGCACTACAGCTAAATTGCAGCTTCCAGCCATTACAAAACAACAAATGGAAATGGGTATGATAAGAGCACTTGCCTTGTTTCTATCCCTAGCACACCATGTGGTCCTACCAGCACTTCCAGGAGTAATTCCTGAGTGCAAAAACCAGGAGTAACCCCTGAGCACTATGGGACGTGGCTCAAAAACCAAAAAAGAAAAAAATTTACTCTGAGGCTGGAGAAATAGTACAGCAAGTAAGGTATCCTATATGGTCCGAGTCCACAAGAAGTGGAGTAACCCTTGCCTGGTTCACCAAAAAACAAAAGAAGGAAGTGGAGAGAGAAAATAAAGGCACCAGAGAATAGAGCAGATAAGGTGCTTCCCTCGCACGCTATCTCCCCTTGTTCCATGCCAGGCACCATATATGACCCCCCAAATCCCACCAGAACCGGTTCCTGAGCACAAAGCCAGGAATAAACCTTGAGTGCTTCTGAGTGGGGTCCCAAATCTAAGCAAACAAAAAAGAATAACTTTGAAGCGGAGAGATGGTAGCAAGGTATAAAGTGCCTGCCTTATATGTATTCAATACTGGTTCAATACCTCGCATTCATTGCTTGCATCGAGGACAGAAACAAGAGTAAGCCAAGTTGGCCCAAAAACAAAACAAGTGGTACCCAAGAGGCTCACAAGTCTCTTGTGGGCAATTTTCCACCAGCTGGGTTGTGGATCAATACCAATAAATTAAGAGTACAGTGTAGTCAGGCCTTCCTGTGCCAGGAACACTTTGACCACTTGGATACTAGGAGACCTCCAGATCTACTGAGTATTGTTCAAGGAACCATGTAGTGCCCCAAATTAAACCCAGATAGGCCACATGGATGATCCAGTCCCAGAAAGTTTTCAAAATTATAACATTGTAAACTCAGTCAGTGAAATCCCAATAAAATTGTATTGGTTTTACTGAAATCAAGGTGAGATAAAGGTCATCATTTAGTCATGAGAGAATATAATTTCAGCCAAATCTTTCTTTACTACTGCATTGGGGGCAGACATTTATATAAGTACTTGCATGTTACTACACTACCCAGCTATCTTGTGGTTTAGGTATAGCACATAGCTGAATTATCTTCAAAGAATGTGAAGTATAGGGGCCAGAGCAATAGCAAAGCGGTAGGGCGTTTGCCTTGCATGCAGCTGATCCAGTATCTATCCCCAAGCCAGGAGCAATTTTTTTTTTTTGATTTTTGGGTCACACCTGACAGTGCTCAGGGGTTCCTCCTGGATCTATGCTCAAAAATTGCTCCTGCCAGGCTCGGGGACCATATGGGGTGCCAGAATTCGAAGCACCGTCCTTCTGTGTCTCGGGCAAATGCCTTACCGCTGTGCTATCTCTCCAGCCCCAGGAGTGACTTCTGAGCACACAGCCAGTGTAATCCCTGCCCATCACTGGTGTGCCCACCCACCCATCCCCCAAAAAAGAATGTGAAATATAGTGTTATCACTTCTAGGCCAGTGTCTTAAGATGTGCAAAAAAGACCATGATACCTCTTTCACATTCCTTTTCTCATCTTGGCACCTGAAATTTGAATATTACAACAATCCACTTTTGACCTTACATAGAACAAGACCATCGAGCAGTAGTTCTCAAGATGTGATCCAGAGACCTATAGTCTCCAGAATCCTCTCAAGTCTACTTTTCCATTAATAAAATATTTACAAGAGGGGACAGAGAGATAGTAGAATAGATAGGGCACTTGTTTAGCACAAGGCCAACTTGAGTTCAGTCACTGGCATTCCATATGGATCCCAAAGCACAGAGCACCATTGAGAGTGCCACCCCCCAAAAAAGAGCAAAAACAAAAATATTTAGTAGGGGACTGGAGTTGTGGTGCAAGCTGCAGGGCATTTGCTTTGCAAGCACTAATGTAGGAAGGACCGCGGTTCAATCCCCTGTAGTCCCATATGGTCCCCCAAGCCAGGAGTGATTTCTGAGTGCATAGCCACGAGTAACCCGAGTGTCACCGAGTGTGACCCAAAATCCAAAAAAAAAGAAAAAGTTTAGTAATGATTTTGCACTTCTTTTTTTTTTTTTTTTTTTTTTTTTTTTGGTTTTTGGGCCACACCCGGTGACGCTCAGGGGTTACTCCTGGCTATATGCGCTCAGAAGTCGCTCCTGGCTTGGGGGACCATATGGGACGCCGGGCGATCGAACCGCGGTCCGTCTCCTAGGCTAGCGCAGGTAAGGCAGGCACCTTACCTCCAGCGCCACCGCCCGGCGATTTTGCACTTCTTACTGTGAGTTATATGGCACTATCTTACCTTGTACCATGAATTTATGCATATATAATTGATTTAATTGGTTATAATACAAAAAATTGAAAGGTTTTGGTTTATACTTACACCCAATTAGCAAATAGTTCTTTTAAACTTCTAAATTGTTCTTCAACTATTTAATACATTATACAAAATTAAAAAGCAGTAACTGATGTGTTTTTGTTTGTTTGTCTGGTTGGTTGGTTGGTTGGTTAGTTGGTTGGTTGGTTGATTTTTGGGTTATAACCAGAAGACACAAGTTATTCCTGACTCTGCGCTTTGGGTCCATTCCTGGTGTTCAGGGGACCATATAGGATGCTGAAGGTCAAATCTAGTTGGCCGCATGCAAGGCAAATGCCCTGCCCACTGTACTATCGCTCAGGTCCCAGGTATGTGTTTTGTTTTTTTTTTTTATAAACTCTATTGATTGATTTTTTTGGTTTGGGGGCCACACCTGGCGGCACTCAAGGGTTACTCCTTGCTCTGTACTCAGAAATCCACCCTGACAGGCTGGGGGACCATATGGGATGCCTGGGATTGAACCTGGTTCCTCCCAGGTTGGCTGCATGCAAGGCAAACACCCTACCTCTGTGCATTCTCTCCAGTCCAGGTATGTATTTCTTCACTATTTTAGTATGAACTAGAGGTTCATAGTATCTCAGAACTTTATTTGGCAAGTCACATTTATTTAAACAATCATTTGGCTTCCAAGTTTTCTGCATATTCTAGGCAGCTCGTTCCTATTAAGATAACTACCTTAGGTCAAATATTAAAAAAAAAAAACATAGAAAATGATTGCACCTTAAATATAAGGACCTATACATGTTAACCTAAATAATATTTAAAGTCATGTTTTTTTTGTTTTGTTTGTTTTTTGTTTTGTTTTGTTTTGTTTTTTGTTTTGGTTTTTGGTTTTTTTGGGGTCACACCTGGCAGTGCTCAGGGGTTACTCCTGGCTGTTTGCTCAGAAATAGCTCCTGGCAGGCATGGGGGACCATATGGGACACCGGGATTCGAACCAACCACCTTTGGTCCTGGATTGGCTGCTTGCAAGGCAAACACCGCTGTGCTATCTCTCCGGGCCCTAAAGTCATGTTTTTTATGTCACATTTAAATAAACATGTTTAGTTCTTCTGAGAAGTATTATATACACATACCAAAATTCAGAAAAGAGATGGAGTTATTTGACTGAACAGATTCTGCAGGCTTGTTTTGTGGGGAAGAATTACAGAGAGCTGTAAACAAAAAACAAAAAACTGTTAGTGAAAAAATTCAAGTAAACACATGTTTATCAAATCACCTCTAAGCTCAATATTCCCTGAAAAATACAGCACAATCAAATGTAACAAAATACAAGTGCTTATAAATGGATTAAGACTAATGGCATTCTCTCATATTTTGGTGGGCCTATGCAAACAACAATTGCCACTCTAACACCGTTTTTACTGTGCTCCTTTGACTTTAATCCTTAAAAAAAAAAAACCACTTAAAATTTGAGGTTAACTTAAGCTAATATGCATGTACATGGAAATGTAAAAAATACTATGCCTCTAATGTTTAAGGAGTTATGTAAGTTTTATGGCTTTAGATTGCCTTGTGTGCTGTTAAGAAATATTATAATGTGTTACAATCTGGGGACTTGAGGGACAAAGTAATTGTACATGGATTCTGTTTTATTTATCTTAATGTTCTTTGGCTGAAAGTTCAAAGTTAAGATATCAGCAAGGGGACTTCTTCTGAGAATTATGTTATGGGTGATTGTCCTTCCACTGTAACTTTACCTTGTCCTCTTTCTTTGCATCTTTGTTATTATAATTCAAAATAAAAAAATTAAAAAAAAAAGACTAATGGCATTTGTGGTTTTTTGTTGTTGTTGTTTTGGGATTTTTTTTTGGGGGGGGGGGTCACATCTGGCAGCGCTCAGGAGTTACTCCTGGCTATATGCTCAGAAATCACTCCTGGCAGGCTCAGGGGACCATATGGGATGCCGGGATTTGAACCACCATCCTGCATGTAAGGCAAATGCCCTACCTCCAGGCTTTCTTCTGGCCCCCATTTGTGTGTTTTTTTAAAAGATATCTGGGTTTTTGTTTGTTTGTTTCTTTGTTTGCAAACATAGTTTAGTAAAAGCCAACACTAAAGAGAATCACCAAATGATTCAGGAATAAGGTCCATTAGATTATGAATCAACTTTTGGGGGAATTGCACATTTTGGCTTTGGACTTCATCTGGCTTTGCACTCTGCATGCATGAGGTTCCAACTTTGATCCCAGCACTGAATGACCCTCAGTACTATTGGGACTGAGCAGATAGCACTATATGGTCTGAGCATTCAATCATCTGGTCAGTACAGCTGATATGCCAAGTATCAGAGGGGGTAGCCCCCATAGTGAGGCATCTCTATGAAGCTCCCTCAAAAACACATGTAATGGAGGACCAAAGTGACAGCTCTGTGTGTAAGGTACTATCTTTGCTTGTGGTAGACCCAGGTTTGATCTCCAGCATATAGTCCCTCAATCCTGCCAAGAGTGACCCTTGAGAGCAGAACCAGAAGTAAACCCTGAGCACTACCAGGTGTGGCACCAAAACAAACAAAAAAATACATATAACGTGCCAATCATTGATTAGACACCGAAACTGAGAAACTTTAGGAAATATTAGTCACCTCTATACTTCATTTAAGCAAAAGTTATATACCACCCAGAAAAAAAAAAAAAGACCAATTGTCCCAAAAGGGAATGTTTTCTTACAGCAGGAGGCAATGAATGCCCAAATATGTAATATAGAGAATTGCTTTATATAGTGATTTGTAACTTTTTTTTATGTTGTCTAACTAGAATTTGCTTTTTGTAATAGAACTTGATTTTCTTTTATTGTTTGTTTTGGGGCCACGCTCAGTGATGCTCAGGGGCTACTCCTGGCTCAGCACACGCCAAGGTAACTCCTGGAAGTAATGGTTTAGAGAAAAATATTTTCCCCTCCCCTTTTGTTTTTGCTATGGCTAGGAGTTGCACACTTTGTTGAGGCGTTTGCATGGCTTGCGTACTTGTGCTTGCTACCAGTGGAGGTGGATCTTACATATGAGATTCTGGACATTGAACCCCGTCAACTGACTGCAAGGCAGTTAACTGCCCTACCTGTTAAAATATTGTTCCAGTCCCTGACTTGATTTACCTTTCACCCAATTTTTTGGGGGGTCATACCCGGCAGCAGCGGTCAGGGGTTACTTCTGGCTCTGCACTTAGAAATCAATCGATCTTGGCAGGCTCAGGGGACCATATGGGATGACGGGAATTGAACCCACATCTGTCCTGGGTCAGCTGTGTGCAAGGCAAATGCCCTACCACTGTGCTATCTTTCCGGCCCCAACCTTTCACCCAATTTTTCCATAGTTTTTGTTGCTGCTGATTCTAATCTTAGATTTAGTAACTACTCAAGCCCTTAGACAATTAAGCCTTATCAAGGACTTAAGTCTGATTTTCAGTTAGTACATTGTTATGGCCACACCAATTTAATTATATTTCATTCTTTATTGAATCAATAAAAATCGCTAAATAGGATTCAGGAGATACCTACATGTTCTGGTGCACATGCTCGCATGCAGGAACCTCAGATTTATTCCTGGAATCAAATCGATCCCCAACACCACATCAGTAAGTGGAGGCACATCCAAAGCAAGCCCAAGCAGTGCCAAGTGTGGCCCAAAAAGCAAGCATTCAATGCTTCATCAAAACATTGAATGAAGGGCCAGAGAGAGAGTGCAGTGGTAGGGCATTTGCCTTGCATGCAGCTAACCCTGGAGGGACCCGGTTTGATTCAGGCATCACATATGATCTACCAGCCTGCCAGGAGTGATTTCTGAGTGCAGAGCCAGAAGTAACCCAGAGTAACCACTGGGTGTGGCCAAAAACCAATCAATCAGTCAATAAATAAAGGTTAGGGGCCGGAGCAATAGCACAGCAGTAGGGTGTTTGCCTTGCACACAGATGATCCAGGACAGACCTGGGTGGACTCCTGGTGTCCCATATGATCCCCCAAGCCAGGAGCGGTTTCTGAACGCATAGCCAGAAGTAATCCCTGAGCGTCACCGAGTGTGGCCCAAAAACAAAACAAAAAATAATAAAATTATTTTTAAAAAGCATTGAATGCAATGAAAATAACTGGCTCATGGATGAAGAAAAGAAATAAGGCGAGACATTCTGGCCCAAGCAGAACTAGTCATCGAACTGTCACTTGAGTAATCAAAAGAGAACAGGTTTCTTTCTTTTCCATCACAAGCTTAAAATCATATGACAAATATATGCCTGTATATTAGTGAATCAATGTAAAGTGAAACAAAGCTAAGTGTTAAAAAAAATAGGAGGTTTAGGGACTGGAATGATAGCACACCAGGGAGAACATTTTCCTTGCATGCAGCTGACCCAGGTTCCATCCCCAGTATTCCATATGGTCCCTTGAGCACTGCCAGGAGTAATTTCCGAGTATATAGCCAGCAGTAACTCCTGAGCTCTGTGTAGCTAAAAACAAGGAAGGAAGGAAGGGAGGGAGGGAGGGAGGGAGGGAGGGAGGGAGGGGGGGATGGAGGGAGGCAGAGAGGAAGAAAGAAAGTAAGAAAGAAAGAAAGAAAGAAAGAAAGAAAGAAAGAAAGAAAGAAAGAAAGAAAGAAAGAAAGAAAGAAAGAAAGAAAGAAAGAAAGAAAGAAAGAAGAAAGAGAGAAAGAGAAAGAGAGAGAAAGAAAGAAAGAAAGAAAGAAAGAAAGAAAGAAAGAAAGAAAGAAAGAAAGAAAGAAAGAAAGAAAGAAAGAAAGGAAGGAAGGAAGGAAGGAAGGAAGGAAGGAAGAGAGAAAAACAAGGAAGGAAGGGAGGGAGGGAGGAGAAAGAAAAAGGAGAAAGAAAGAAAGAAAGAAAGAAAGAGAGAGAGAGAAAGAAAGAAAGAAAGAAAGAAAGAAAGAAAGAAAGAAAGAAAGAAAGAAAGAAAGAAAGAAAGAAGGAAGGAAGGAAGGAAGGAAGGAAGGAAGGAAGAGAGAAAAACAAGGAAGGAAGGGAGGGAGGGAGGAGAAAGAAAAAGGAGAAAGAAAGAAAGAAAGAAAGAAAGAAAGAGAGAGAGAGAAAGAAAGAAAGAAAGAAAGAAAGAAAGAAAGAAAGAAAGAAAGAAAGAAAGAAAGAAAGAAAGAAAGAAAGAAAGAAAGAAAGAAAGAGAAAGAAAGAAAGAGGAAAGAAAGGAAGGAGAAAGAAAGAAGAAAGAGAGAGGAAAGAAAGAAAGAAAGAGAGAGAAAGAAAGAAAGAAAGAAAGAAGAAAGAAAGAAAGAAAGAAAGAAAGAAAGAAAGAAAGAAAGAAAGAAAGAAAGAAAGAAAGAAAGAAAGAAAGAAAGAAGAGAAAGAAAGAAAGAGAAGAGAAGAAAGAAAGAAGAGAAAGAGAGAAAGAAGAGAAAGAAGAAAGAAAGAAAGAAAGAAAGAAAGAAAGAAAGAAAGAAAGAAAGAAAGAAAGAAAGAAAGAAAGAAAGAAAGAAAGAAAGAAAGAAAGGAAAGAAAGAAGAAAAAGAAAGAAAAGGAGAAAGAGAGGGAGGGAGGGAGGAAATTAGGATTTTATAAGGTAATCAATTTCCCATAGCTTGGGGAATCTTGATTTTGTTTTCAATACAATATAGTAAAAACAGTAAACAACAAACTTTTTTTTTTGTGGCTTTTGGGTCACACCCGGCAGTGCTCAGGGGTTATTCCTGGCTCCAGGCTCAGAAATTGCTCCTGGCAAGCACTGGGGACCATATGGGACACCGGGATTCGAACCAATGACCTCCTGCATGAAAGACAAACGCCTTACCTCCATGCTATCTCTCCGGCCCCTAAACAACAAACTTTTATTGCTAATAATAAAATGGAATTCTATCAAGTCAATACTTTGTTTATTTTATTAAATGAAACACAATTATTTTATAATATTCTTTGTTATAACTATTGGCAAAAAAAATACATCTGAAGTTAAAGACTTCTGAAAATTTAAAGTAACATATAATGTATCTTAAGATAGGTGGAAAGTGCTTTATTATTCCTGCCAAACAAATCATCCTCCCCAAACTTCCTATCTGATATTGGTATTGTAGAACCCAACAAAGTACTGGACTTGTGGGTGATTTCTCAAATACAAAGAGTCCTCAGGAAGCTCTGTTAAGAAATATTGTTAATTTTCTCACAGTGATTATGTATAGAAGTTACATAATTGTGAAAGTGACATATACATTTCAAAAATAGTCTTTAAAACTTACTCTTTTTCATGTTTCGCAAAATCTTCAAGCTCTACAAAAATGGGGGAAAAAAAGAATGTTAGAGGTTTCCTATGAAATCCAAGATAAAATTATGTGAAAATATACACTTCAATCTAAAGAACTAATTTCCTTTATAATAGCCAATAGGGACCAAGAGCTCTAATACAATATGTAAGGAGCTTGAGCTTGACTTCTTTGCAAATGGCCAACCAGAATCTCACTCCCACGCCCACCAGATAGGAGCCCTGAGAACTGAACCATGAATAAACCTTGAGCATCTTCAAGGTGCCCCAAAACAACAAATTTTTATTAAATAAAATGTTCATAAAAATGTACACTTTTCAATCTTGCCATCTTTAATCCAGTACATAAGATATTCCCTAGTGAACCCCAGCACATCACGTAGAAAACACCATACTACAAGCATGACAATTTGGATTGTCTGATTATGTGTTTTGGGACCATTTTGCTTTTAGTTTTATTTTCTATAAATTTCTAAGAGTTGTGATGCCAGTTGTACATATTCCCCAATCTGTTTTATTTTAATGTGGCCTTTTTTGTCATGAAGAAATGTTCTATTTTGTTAAGCCAAATTTATAGATCTTTTTTCTAATGGTTTCTGAGTTTTGAGTCATAGTTAGGTTTTTTTGTTTGTTTGTTTGTTTTTGATTTGGGGGCCACACCAGCTGGCGCTAAGGAGTTACTCCTAGCTCTACGCTCAGAAATTGCTCCTGGCAGACTCAGGGGACCATATGGGATGCTGGGGATAGGGTTGGTCTGGGTCTGCTATGTGCAAGGCAAGTGCCTTATCGCTCTGCTATCACTCCAGCCCCTGAGTTATAGTTTTAAAGTAATTCTCACTCTCAGTTTTTAAGCAACCACTACTACCTAAACTTTGTTTATTGCTCCAGTCAATAAAAGGGAAACTTTATGAGCAAAGTCTACTTGGTTCAGCTTGATCTTCTTCATAGGGTTTACATAGCCCTGTGAAGCCTCATTTTCCCTTACAGCAGTGGACAGTGCAGGTTGAGGCTAGCAGAACACTTGGGCACATCACCTTTTGCATTTGTAGTCGTAGACAAGCTGGCAGAGATATGGTTGTGTGGTACCAGTCTAAAGATGAAGCACAAATGCAGGCTGGATGCTTTCTAATACTGTCTGACAGTGTGGCTATTTGCCATCGGTTTGCTAGCCAGAAGTATTGGCTGCAGGTCGGACAGGATGCCTTGCTTGTCTTGGATTTGACTTTGACATTCTGATATTGTCACTGGATTCCACCCTGAGAATGACAGGTTTGCCTTTCAGATTCCTCAGCACGATCTTCCTTTCTTCCTCTTCTACTCAAAGGTCTCCATAGCCTGCTAGTTGTTGTTTTATTTTGTGTTTTCCTCCCTCAGGACTTCCATGAGTTTTTGTTTGTTTGTTTGTTTGTTCGTTTTCATACTTAAATCTTTCCTATTTCAGAAATAGTGATGTAATTCTCAGTATGGGTTCTAACCTTTATTTATTTATTTATTTATTTATTTATTTATTTATTTTTTGGTTTTTGGGCCACACCCGTTTGATGCTCAGGGGTTGCTCCTGGCTATGAGCTCAGAAATCGCCCCTGGCTTGGGGGGACCATATGGGACGCCGGGGGATCGAACCGTGGTCTGTCCTACGCTAGAGCTTGCAAGGCAGACACCTTACCTCTAGTGCCACCTTCCCGGCCCCTAACCTTTATTTTTTTAGGTGGTTATCCAGTTGATCCAATAACTTTTTTTTAAAACATATTTATTTATTTATTGGATTTTGGGCCACACCCAGCAGCGCTCAGGGGTCACTCCTGGCTCTGCACTCAGAAAACACCCTTGGCAGGTTGGCGGACCATATAGGATGCCGGGAATTGAATCGAGTCCTTCTCAGGTCAGCCACATGCAAGACAAACGTACCACTGTGCTATCTCTCCAGTCCCTCCAATAACTCTTTAAACCCATTTTTTGTTTGTTTTATTTTGGGAACGCAATACTCAGGGGTTACTCCTGGCTCTATGCTCAGAAATCACTTATGGCAGGCTTGGGGGATCATATGGATGCTGGGTCCGTCCTGGGTCAGCTGCATGCAAGGCAAATGCCCTACTGCTGTGCTATCTCTCCAGCCCCTATCTCTCTGGCCCCACACAATTAAATCGATTTTTAACCCTCAGATTTGAAATGCCACTTCACCATATATTAACTTCCCTTTCTTCATTCGTATTTATTTCTTTTTATCACCTATAATCATACGATTTTGATTATGGTATTTTACTATTGGATATAGCTTTTTTACTTATTTTATTTGTCTTTTACAGTTTCTTGACTATTCTCTTTTCTTTTTTGGGGGGAGGGAGTCACAACCGCAGCACTCAGGGGTTACTCCTGGCTCTATGCTCAGAAATTGCTCCTGGCACGTTCGGGGGACCATATGGGATGCCAGGATTCGAACCAATATCCTTCTGCATGCAAGGCAAACGCCCTACCTCCATGCAATTTCTCCGGCCCCTCTCCTTTTTTGTTTGGTTTTGCTTTTGTGCTACAATATTGATGCTCAGGGCCTACTCCTAGTGGTGTTTAGAGGACCATATTGCATTGCCAGGAATCTAACCAGGGTAGACAGCACGTGAAGCAAGCAAGCTCTTTACTTCCTGTACTAGCGCTCCAATCCTCTTGGCTATTCTTCTCCCTCCCACCCCCACATGAACTTTGGAATCATTTTTTCTAGTTTGGAAGTAGAGACAGTAGTTGGTTTTATTAATCATGCTTCAAATTCAGTCGCATATTTTGTTCATTTTACTTTGGGGCCAAACCTGACAATGCTTAGGGCTTGCTCCTGGTTCTGTTCTCTTGGGAACCATATGTGAAACCCCAAGTCTGCTCTTTACAAGGTAAGCACTCTACCTACTGTGGTACTGTTCTGTCTTTGGTTGCTATGTTAATTTAATTTTGTCTTGGGGCCACACTCAATGGTGCTCTGGGAACCCCCTAGAGACAAGGTACTGAATACAAGACTCAAGCATTCAAAGCATGTCCTCCAGTTTGAACCCCTTCCATGGCTTCCTTCTATTTTTATTGTGAGACCAACCATTATTGTGAGGCCATTTTAGTGGAGATAGTCAAATTTTCCATCTAAATCTGGCAGCTGATGTTGAGGGAGCTGGGAAAGGAAAGCTTTGGCAAGTTGCCTAAATCTCTTTACCTTACTCCTTGTGAAACTTTTTCCAGGAGTCTTCAATGTCTGTTTGGAAGATGTTATATTTTCCATCAAGTTAGGAAAGCTAGTAGAATAAGTCTCTATAGATTGAGCCTGCGTTCCTGAAAAGAAATAAAGATTTGGTTGGACAGTTTTTTTTTGTTTGTTTGTTTTTTGGTTTTGGTTTTTTGGTTTTTGGGTCACACCCAGCAGCGCTTAGGGGTTACTCCTGGCTATGCGCTCAGAAGTCGCTCCTGGCTTGGGGGGACCATATGGGACGCCGGGGGATCGAACCGCGGTTCGTCCAAGGCTAGCGCAGGCAAGGCAGGCACCTTACCTCTAGCACCACCGCCCGGCCCTGTTTTTTTTTTTTTTAATTGGGGGCCACACTCAGTGATACTCAGGATTACTTTTGGCTTTGCACTCAGGAATCACTCCTGGAAATCATGTGGAATGCTAGAGATCAAATCTGAGTCAGCTACATTCTAGGCAGTGTATTATTTCTCCAACCC